>NC_007091.3:1148784-1163784 GCF_000004695.1 Dictyostelium discoideum AX4
CATCAACAACTGCAGCGGCAATTGTAAATAATATCGATAATAGTAATAATAGTAATAATTTGGCGGCGTTATCTCCAAGATCAACAGCATCCACTACTACAACTACTACAACTACAACTACTACAACATCACCAAAATCAAATAATCATCATCATCATCAACATCATCATCAAAATAGTAAATCAAGAAAACCATCAACAATTATAATTAATAAAAAAAAGATTAAAAGTCCAAAGAATAAATCAAGTAAACGATATATGTTAACAGAACAATATAAATGGTCAACACAAATGATTGGATTACAAATACTATATAGAATATTATTTAATGAAAAGAATATGATTCATTTTTTAAATGATAAATTTATGGCACCATTGGCTGTCTTATATCCAATATTGATTAATCGTTTAAAGGCAATTTCATTAGGGAGTGATAATAATAATAATAATAATAACAACAACAATAATAACAACAATAATAGTAACAATAATAATAATAATAATAATGAAGATTTCAAATTACTTTCTATTAATTGTAAGTTATTAATATCAATTTTGAATAGAATGTTAGACTTTGAAACTTTGATACCACTATTTTTCACCAATAAAGTAATTGAATCTATTGCTAAAGTAAATTCAGATCGTGAATCATTAAGAGGTAAATTAAGTAAGGATGAATTTGAAGTAATGGATAGAGTGGTATTGTTATTGGGTAAATATTTTCATTTGGAACCATATCATAGTTTGATAGAAAGAAGACCAGAATGGATTGATATGATTATCAACTATAGTGTCGAGCATAAAGTTGGAATTTTACATCACGAAATCACCAGAAATGAGGTGAAAATCAATGTTGAAATTTATGATTCACCATTGTGTACAGTGTATAGTGGCGTTTATAATGGTATGGATGTTGCTATTAAAGAGTTTTCTCAAGATGGTATGGGTTTCGATTGGGTTTCATTTTATAAGGAGATTACTATCGTATCAGCATCTCAACATCCAAAAGTTATCAAATGCTATGGCGCCCATACAAAGAATACCAATAAACCATTCATTGTCACAGAGTTATGTAGTAGAGGTACCATATCGAATGCATTGAATCAAATTAGAAAAACAACGGGTCAACCACCAGCTATACCTTTGATAGTTCATATGGCAATTGATGCCGCTCAATCATTGGAGTTTATTCATTCAAAAAATATAATTCATCGTGATGTAAAGGGTAATAATTTCTTGGTCAATGAAAATTGGGAAGTGAAACTCATCGATTTTGGCGTTTCCAGATTCGTAGAGGCTAGATTAGGTTACACCATCGTTGGAACTCCGAATTATATGGCTTGTGAACTTTTCAATGGTCAACCATATCATCAACCAGCCGATGTCTTTTCATTTGGTGTAGTTTTATGGGAGATGTTCACTCAAGATACCCCATATAAAAACTTGACAAGAATTGAACAAGCTTTATTCGTACAAAGTGGTGGTAGACCAACAATTCCACCAACTGTTCCAACCACTATTGCAAATCTAATCGAAAGTTGTTGGGTACAAACACCTCATCTTCGTCCAACCTTTACAGAGATCCTCAAGGTCTTCTATTCCCTCCTAACTCCACCACCTGATAATGAACATTTGGTACCAGTGGTAACTAGATTATTCAATTCCTCGATCATTCAATTGAAAATTTTAAAATATTTAGATACGAATACCCTCTTAAATTGTGGTTTGGCTTCTCGTCAACTAAGATATAACCTTTACAATGGTATCTCTATGGAAAAGAAAACATTTTCAAACTTTTGGATAAAATTAATGAATTTTTCAAAATCTAAATTCAGATATGAATTATTATCACCATCTGAAAGAAAAAATGATTCAACTGGTAGTTCTCCAATTATTATGTGTATTCAACCATTTTCTCCAAATTCTCAATCAAAGAATAATAATAATAATAAAAATCATCATAGTGATGATATTATCGATGATGATGATGATGATGATGATGATAAAACATATCCTTCATTAGTAATTCCATTTTCAGCTTCTTCACCAACTCTTAATATAAATAGTGAAAATAAAAATAATAATAATGTTAATGAGGATAAAACTTCTGATACAAGTAGTAATAGTAATAATAATAATAATAATAATAATAATAATAATAATAATAATAATAATAATAATAATAATAACAATAACAATAATAATAGCAATAATAATAATAATAATAATAATTTAAGACAAAATCAATTTTTAGGAAATGATTTAAATAAAAGTCAAGACAATAATCAATTAATGGATGGAAGTGGTGGTCGAAGGGATAGAAGTAGAAGTAAAAGCAGAAGTAGAAGTGCAAGTCCTTCAAACAATCATCTTCATGACAAAAGTTTAATGGGTTTATTATCTTCTTCCCAAACTAGTGAGATTGGTGATAATAATACAAATAATAATAGTGATAATGAAGTTGATAATAATAATAATAATAATAATAATAATAATAATAATAATAATAATAATAATAATAATAATAATAATAATAATAATAATAATAATAATAATAATAATAATAATAATAATAATAACAATAATATAGATAATAATAATAATAATAAAGATAATAATAATATTTTATCATCTGAAAATAATAATAATACTACAGTTATTGAACAACAACAACAACAACAAAATGTTACTAATAATAATAGTAATGAACCAAAAAATAGTAATAATGAACCAAAAAATAGTAATATTACAAATAATATAGTTAATCCAAATGTTTTTACAACTACAACCACAACAACTACTACGACTCGAACTACTACAACAACTGTTTATGATGGGACAGGTACATTAAATAACCTATTATTTAAAATCAATGATGGTGGAATAATATCATCAGATTCTTCAAATTCATTGTCTGACCCAGAGAGTGAAGAATATTCAATGCCAATTAAAAGATCATCAAGTATAAGATCACCAGGTCCCGTATCTGCTATATCTCCTCTTTTTAAAAGTTTATCTCCAAATTTATCTCCAATCGTTCCAAATATTATAAATGGTTATTCTTTTGAGAATACCAGTGCTTGTGATTAAATTAATTAATTTTTTTAAATATTAAAAAAAAAAAAAAGTAAAAAAAAAAATAAAACTAATTAAAAATTATATATATTATATAAATACATTCAATCCTCATTTTCTTTAATTACCAATTTTTTTTTTTTTTAAAAAAACATTATTATTAATTTTTTTTTTTTTTTTATATATCCAGTTTTAAATATGTTGGTATTTAAATGAATTAAATAGATTAATTAATATTGAGTTGATTATATGAATTGGAGACTATATTTGGAAGCACAGATTCTGGAATACAATAAGCTTTGCATGTTAATTTTAGGTCTATCAAAATTGGTTTTTAAAATCGTTTATTGAACTTAACAAACCCTTTAAACATAAATAATAAAAACAATAAAAAAAATATTAAAAGTTGAATTTTTATATGAATCAGTCAATTTTCGTCATAGGTTATAATCAGGATGTAATCATCTGAAACACATGAAATAAATCTCATCACTTAACATATAAATTTCGTGCGTAAACAAAAAACCGTAAACATTCATTTGTTTTTAAACAATTTTCGTTGATATTTTTTTTGTTTTATGGGTTTTTTGAAAAAAAAAAAAAAAATAAAAAAAAATTTGTTCGCCTACATTTTTCCAAATAATTTTAAACAAATAGATAAAATTGGTCAAAAAAAAAAAAATAAAAAAAATAAAAAAAAATAAAAAAAATAAAAAAATATAAAAAAACATTAATCCCACAAATTTTATAATTTTCTTTTTTTTGAAAAAATGGACTAAAAAAAAAAAAAATCAATTTTCATTTTCCCTCTCCCACATTAATTAAAAAAAAAAAGAATTATAATTAATTACAAAGGATATAATTATTAATAATAATAATGTCATCAATATTAAAGAGTAGTACTGGAAGTAACCATAGCAGTACTAGTAATCATAGTAGCATAAATAATATAAGTCAGCTAAGTGGATCTCATGGTGTAGAACAACAACAACTTAGACCAGTATTAACATTAGATGCATCAACAGCTAAACTAATGTACCAAACTAGTCAAGAAATGTCAAGTTATATACAACAAGTTGCAAATGAACCAACAATTGGTTTATTTCATGTTCAAGATCATATAAGAAGAAACATACCTAAAAATGTCGAATTAAAAGTAATTATATAAATATTTAACAACATCCAACTACAATAAATAAATAAATACTATATATTTACATTTAAATAAAATTAGAAAAATATTAAAGCGTTGGGAGAAAAAATAGAAGAGAAATCATTTGATATTGATTATAGTACAAAAACAATAAAAACATTCTCAGAGATTCAAACATTTTCAAATATATCCTCACTATTACAACAATCAATTGAAAGAGCAAATAAATTAGTTAATAAGTATGTTTTATAGATATTTAAAAAAACAAAAAAAAAAGTAATTAATTTATTAATATTGTAAAAAAAAAAAAAAAAATAGTAAATCACTTTTATTTGTAAACTCTCAAATGGCTGCACCTTCTTCATCTAAAACATTTTCATCATTTCAACAACAACATAAAATTTATCAACAACAACAAACCAATTTAACCCCTTCAAAACCGACACTTTCAAACGATAAAACTAACGATAATAATAACAATAATAATAACTTAAATTTTGTTGAAAAAATAGAAAAAGAAGAAAAAATAGAAAAAGAAGATGAGGGAAAAGAAAAAGATGAAAAAGAAAAAGATGATAAAGATTTAAATGAAAAAATAAATTAATAACCAAATATGTAAAATAGATAAATTTCAAAAAAACAAGAATTTAATTATTCCTACACTCATTTTCGCTTTGTTTAATCTATTTTTTTTTTTTTTTTTTTATTTATTTATTTATTTATTTATTTGTTTTTTTTTTAAAAAAAAATTTATTTAACCCAAAAAATTAAGTTGTCAAATGAATTTAAAGGATGATACCAAGAGGGAAAGAGTTCTTTTTTTCTACCCAAATATTATTTTTTTTTTATTTTTTTTTTTTTTATTTTTTTTTTTTTTTATAAAAATATCTTTTTTCAAAATTTTTATTTTTTTATTTTTTTTTTTTTTAATTTTGGGAAAAATAAAAATTCAATTCATACACCTTTTCTTTTTATTTTTAATTTTTTTCCTTTTATTTCTACTACCCAAATATAAAGTAATAAGCAACATTGAAAATTTAATTAAATAATAACAGAAAGAACCAAGAAAAAAAAAAAAAAAAAAAAAATCAATATAGGGAGCAATAGATATCCAAATCCACAAAGATGAGAGGAGATAGAAATATAAGTCAATCTTTCTCAACTTTCCCGGTATCTTCATTAAACAACAACAATAATAATAATAATAACAACAATAATAATAGCAATAATAATAATAATAATATTAATAGTAGTAAGAGTAATAGCAATATAAGTAAAGTTAGCAATAGCAATAACAATAGTAGTAGTAATAGTGGTATTAGCAGTGGTAGTAATAGTAATAACAATAGTAGTTTTTATAATAAACAAGCATATCACCAAAGTTTAAGTATTAGTAGTGGTAATTTTTTACAAAATAATGGTATAAACAGTAATAATAATAATAATACTAATACTAATGGTAGACATATCGCAAAAGGATTACAACAATCTTCATCCACTTCATCAGTACAACAACAACAATTACACCATAATAAACATTTAAGTTTAAGTTCAACAGTATCCAATAGTCAAAATAGTATTAATAGTAGCAATTATAGTAGTATAAATAATCAATCAAATTATGGTGGAGGTAGTAATAATATGCCTTTATTCTTATCGAATGGACCAAGCTCTTTCCCTCCACCACTTAGAAAATTTAGACATATAAAATCAATCATTGGAAGAAATCTTGAACCATTATCAATAGTTAAAGGTCAATCTGCAAAACCAATTCTATATTCATGTTATTATACATTACACGCACCACCACAACAACCAATTTATGAAACTTTTATTTTCCCTCATAATAATAATAATCAAAATAAATCAATTCAAGATAGTAATGAATATAATAAAATAATTAATGATGATACAATAAATACAACTCCAAATAAATTAAATGGTGTTCAATATAATAATAATAATAATAATAATAATAATAATAATAATAATAATAATAATAATAATAATAATAATAATAATAATAATAATAATAATAATAATAATAATAATAATAATAATAATAATAATAATAATAATAATAGTAGTAGTGGTAATAATAATAATGAAAATGACTTGGAATTTGAAAATTTAAAAGATATGTTAAATGAGTTAACTAGTGAAGAGGATGAAAGTACTGCTAATAATAATATAGATAAAGATAAACAACAAACAAAAAATGATATTTGTGATGATAATAATAGTAATGAAAACAATAATGAAAATAATAATGAAAATAATAATGAAAATAAATTTCAATATCAAAATGATGAGAATTGCTCTGATAATGATAATGATGTAAATAATGAAAATGATAACGAAGAAGATGATGGTGATGATTTACCACCAGCATTTTATACGAGTGAAGTTGTACCAAATTCAAATGTTTGTATTTTTTTTTTTTTTTTTAATTTTATATTTTTTAAAAACTAATGATTACTTATATAACATTTAGAACCCATTATGGAATCCATTTGATTGTTATAAACAACTACCAATAGAAATTTTAGATACATTTTGCTCATTTAATATATGTGTATGGGATAAAAATAATGAAGAATCACCACCGATTTATCAATCAGATATTGATTTGACACAATTAGAATTTATTGCAACCGAAATTAAACAGTTTTCAAATATGATTTTACCAAGTAACTCTATCATTTTCGAATTAAAAGATGGTTTTTATATAACAAGAGAAACTAAAATGCAAATGGTAAAAATAACGAATAATAAATAATAAATAATAAATAATAAATAATAAATAATAAATAATAAATAATAATAATAATAATAATAATAATAATATTAATAAGTTTTTTCTTTTTTATTTTTAGAATTCACCAAATTTAAATGATATTCAAAAAATTATAAATAATGAAAAAAGAAAAGCGATTACTGGAAATAAAACTCTTTTCTTATGTATAGTAGCTAAAAAACTTTATAATATTAGGACTTTAGAAAATTCTAAACGATTATCAAAAGAGATTGAAGATAGATTGGATAGAGAGAGTGAATATTTAGAGAAACAAAGACAATTGGAAAATCAAAGAAATCGAATCAATTTATTGAGAGAGGAAGCACTCACTCAACAAAATCAATTACAGGGAGATCAAGACAAATTCAATCACTTGAAAAGAGGTTTAGTACCACGTTCAGTTGCATTAACAAATGCTGGTATTCAATTTTATAAATCTTTTAGACAATTGATAAAGAGTACTGAAGTTTTGAAAATGGATACTCAATTATTGAGAAATCTAAAAGTATCTTGGGAAAAGAAGAAATGGAATTTGATAACACAAATTAGATCGATCTATCCAATTGGACAAGGTAATAAAATGTTGACTATCAATAGTTTGCCTTTACCAAATTCAGATTACAATGGTTTCGACGAGGAACAAATTGCAACTGCACTTGGTTATGTTTGTCATATATTACATTTAGCCTCGAAATATTTAGATATTCCATTAAGATATCCAATGACTCCAATGGGTTCTCGTTCATTCATCAAAGATGAGATCTCACATCATTCCTCCTCAAAATTCCCCCTTTATTCAAAAGGTGTTGAAAAAAAAATCTTTGATTATGCTGTTTTTTTTTTAAATAAAAATTTAGAGCCACTTTTTAATAGTCAAGGTTTATTTGGAAACTTTTTATTAAAAGAAACTTTACCAAATGTCCAAATTTTATTAGGTAAAAGTAAAATTAATGAATTATTTAATCATAATAACCACCCCCCACAAATTAATTAATAATTAAAAAAAAAATTTAAAAAAAAAAAAAAAAAAATTTTCCAAGATATAATATATATATCTCTATCTATTTATGTACAACTTTTTTTTTTTTTTTTTTTTTTTATTTATTTTAAATTATTAATTCTAATAATGGATTTTCATTATAATGTTTAATTACAATATTATCAAAAGTATTATTTGAAAGTGTTAAAGTTTTTAAAGAATTTAATTTTATAAATTGTTTAATGGTTTCTTCATTTAGAGTGATTCTATTATTTTGAATATTTAAATGAATAATATTTGTATTATATTTTACAAGTTGATATAATGATTCAAATTGATCACTGTTGACCAATGATCCATTGGTTAGTGATAATGATCTTATTGATTTATTATTAATTAGAGAGTCAAAGAATTTTGGTATAAATTGTAGAAAATAAAAACCTGATAATGATAAAGATGTAATGGTTTCATTGTATTTGAAAACTGATGAAAAGAATTCCACTACAAAAATTGGTAACTTGAAATTTAAAGAACCTCTTGTCAAGTGATTATTTATTAATTTATTTGTTTTATCCTTTGTAAATTTAATTAATAATGTTTTAATTGATTTATTATTTATAATTGAATCTTTTAATTTTTCAATAATCATTGAAAATTCTTCAATTAATATATTATTTTGAATTAAATTATTATTATTATTATTATTATTATTATTATCGTTATTATTATCGTTATTATTATCGTTTTTACTATTGTCAATGAATGAAAACAATTCAGAGAATGATTCACATTCTAAATGATTTAAATTATTTAATTTAAACGCTTCAATTAATGCTAATAAACAACAATTACCTGGTCGTATTAATTTTTTAGTTGAATTTAATTTTAAAGGTGCAGAACATATACTATTGAAAATTAAATATTCTGGATCCAATAAATAAATTAACTCCAATAAATCATTTGATATATTAATATGATCCAGTAAAGTTGTTATTGAAAGTTTATAAACATTTAAATTTTTATAAACAATCAAATGACTATTATATTCACTATCATTAACATTATCATTACTATTAGTATTGTTGTTGTTAATACTGTTTTTATCAATATTTTGTTGTTGTTGTTGTTGTTGTTGTTGTTGTTGTTGTTGTTGTTGTTGTTGTTGTTGCTGTTCAGTATTAAATGAAAATGAACCACTTGCATATAAATTTAAAAGTAATTTTATATTTGTTTGTTGATTAGATATTAATTTAAATTTTGATAAAATTGAAAATAGATCAGGTTCTACTAGTACATTTATATTTTCACTAATATATTCTAAATGTTTGAATAATTTTAATAAATAAATTGAATTATTTGGTGATGATAATAATTTCATAACATTTCTATTTATGTTACAAAAATCCAACATCGTTATATTATTGAAATCGACTAAACTATAATTTGGAGGTGACGTTGATATCATTGATTCATTTAAAATATAATTCTCATCAATTTCATCATCACTATATCCTTGGTCATTTATTCTCTTATTATTATTATTATTTGTTCTTATTATGAAATCATTAATATCAAAATAAATTTCTCTTGTGTAAATTATTGGAGTTGATGGTTGTTTGAATATGTATTTATAAATTTCTATACAATTTAACTTTGATTTACATATTGAACAATATTTAAACCATTTTTTTGATACCAATGCTAATGAAAGCATGTGTTTTTGTCTAATGCCATTATAAAGGTCGTAGCTAAACTCTAAATCAAATTTTGGTTTTAAAAGGATTTGGCTGTGTTTAATTATTTCAAAATATATATAGTTTGGAAATTTCATCTTTTTTTTTTTGAAAAAAAAAAAATAAAGAAAAATAAAAAAATAAATTGAAATAAAAAAAAATAAAAAAAAAAAATTATTATTTATTTGTTTTGTTTGTCTATTAAATTATTGAATACAATTTTTTTTTTTTTATGAAAATGAAATAAAAAAAAAAAAAAAAAAAATTATATGGAAAAACCCTGTTATTTGAAAAATTATTTTCACATTTTATTTTTTTTTTTTTATTTTTTTATTTTTTTAAATTTCCTAAAAAAAAATAATAAAATTTGGATAATATTTTTATTACTTTTTTTGGTATTTCCTAATGAAAAAAAAAAAAAAGATATTTTCAAAATTATCTTATAACTTTGTAATCACTAATTTTCTTTACCAATGACAATATGCTATCAATATTAACTCCTGAGTACCTTTCCAACTCATTACCATTTGAAGAAATAATAAAAGTGGGTGTTGAAGATACTGTTTGACATATTTGAATATCCTTTTAAAAATAATGTCCATTAGTATTTATTTTTTTTTACTTAACTTTTTTTTTAAGGAAATTATTATTATTTATTTTTTTTTTTTTTCTTTAAACATATTTACTTTGCACTTTTTAACATCAAAAATTAAAAATAAAACATTTTCATATTCTTTCTCTGATGCTAAAATATCTTTGGTAATAGATCTCACTTAAAATAAAAATAAAATTTTTAATATATTTAATAAAATAAAATGAAATAAAATAAAATGAAATAAAATAAAACGAAATAAAATAAAATGTAACAAAATAAAAATGAAAAAAATAAAAAAAAAACAATAAATAAAAAATAAATACTTACTGTCATCTTTTTCTCCTGTGATAATTAAAAATAAGTTTAAATTATTTTTATATTTTTCAAATTCTTGGATATTTTTAATTTCTATAATTGCCATTTTTTTTTTTTTTTCTTTATTAATTTTGAACAGCTGATATTATAATGTATAAAAAAAAAAAAAAAATAAAATAAAATAAAAATAATGAAATTCACCACAACAATTAAAAAAAAAAAAAAAATAAAAAAAAAATAAAAATAAAATTTAATTAAAATTTAATTTTCAACTAAAAAGGGAATTTTCCTTTACCCACAGATATATATAAATATCCAAACCATTGTTCAATTTTTTTTTTATATATCTTTTTTATTTTTTTTTTTACTTTTATTTTTTATTTTTTTTTTTTAAAATTATCATATTATTACTTATTTAACTAATGTGATTTACACAAAAATTGAAAAGGGGTATTTATTATTATTTACTATTATTATTATTATTATTATTATTATTATTATTATTATTATTATTATTATTATTATTATTATTGTTATTTATTATTTATAATGGATTATTTAAGATGTGATCGCTTCTAGTTCTATTTTTAACGTATTTTTGTAATAAATCGTTATTTAATTCCTTGGCAGATTTTGAGGTTTGTTTTTCGTGTTGTTCAGAGAGGTTAATGTTTTGTTCGATAATTTTTTCGAGTTGTGATTCGTCGTCTTTAGTGACTTGACGAATGAATTTTGCTGGAGAACCACCCCAATATTCACCAGATTTGATGGTTTTACCAGCTGTAAGTAATGAACCTGCTTCTAAAAATCCATTTTTCTCAACAACGCTACCATCACATAAAGTACTACCAGTACCAATAAAGCTTTCACCAAGAATGGTTGCTGCGTGAACAATTGAACCTGGTCCAATATATACTTTATCACCAATTTGAGTTGGTTTTGGACCTAATGGGCCATTTGATGAACAATGAACAACTGTACGATCTGAAACAACTGTTTTATCACCAATATGAATTGAATTAACATCACCTAAATTATAAAATAAAATAAAATAAAATTATAAAAAAAAAAAAATCAATATCCTGTAATTTTTTTTTTTTTTTTTTTTTTTTATTTCTCTAAACTTTATTTTTATTTTTATTTTTTTTCAAATAATTATAATTACCTCTTAAAACTGCATTATACCAGATGCTTGATTCTTTACCAATAACAACATCACCAATAATTGATGCATTTGGTGCAATGAATGATTTTTGACCAACAATTGGAGCATTATCACCAAAAGCTGTTAATCTAGTATGTCTGTTTACTGTTTTATTATTTTTTTTTTTTGAATTAGTATTTTAAAATTAAAAATGAATGAATTAATGCAGTGATCATTAATTTTGTGATACGTAAAACTACCACACTCGCCAAAAAAAAAAAAAAGATTTAAAAAAACTTACATTTTTCAACATAGGCATAATCACCTTGCATTTTACAACCGGTTCTGTGTAAAATTAAACCAGTATTCTTTACAACTTCACCTAAAATTCCAAATAAACCTTTTTGTGACATTCTTTTTTTTTGTTGTTGTATATATTTTAAAGAGCCAAATGAAATAAAAAAAAATGAAAAAAAAAAAAAATTGAAAAATTGAAAAATAAAAAAAAAAAAATAAAAAAAAAAAAAAAAAAATTGGAAAAAAAAAAAATAAAAAAAAAAAAATAATCAAAAAAAAAGAAATAATTGAAATTGTAAAAAAAAAATAATAAAACAAAAAAGTTTTCCAGGTTTTTAATAAAATTTATATTTAATATTTAATATTTAATATTTATTTAATAATTTGAAAATCACCATGTAATTTAAATATTTCTCTTAAATTATCTTCAGTTAATTCTGTTGTATAAATTAATTTATTTGAAAGTTCAGATTTATCAATACGATCAATGAAAATTTTCCCAAGAAGATGATCATATTCATGCTGAAAACAAGCTGCCAGGATACCATCAGCTTCTATTATTCTCTCTTTACCTGTAATATCTAAAAATGTAATTATACACCTTTTCGAACGTTGTACGTGTGCGAAAATATTTGGAACTGATAAACATGATTCAAGCATTGTTATTGTATTATTCTCTGTTGGAATGGTTGGTAATGTGGATTCCTCAGTTTGAAATTTAGTTTTATATTGTGATAAATTTAATAATTTTTCAGAACCATGTAAAAACTTTTTAAAATCTGTAATTGTACGTCTTGATGGTTTTGTAACATCTTGATCGATTAATTTAATTTTTGGATTGAAAAATGCAGTTAATGGAAAGTTTGGACAATTTAATCCTTCTTGACTTGGAAGTTCTAATAAAAACAATTGTTTATTAACACCAATTTGAGGTGCTGCAATACCTGTACCAGTACAATCTTTCATTTCTTTATACATTTTCTCTAATAATTTTTCAACTCTTCTCACATCATTTAATTCTTCTTTTGACCAAGGTAATGCTTTCTCCCTTAATAATTTATTACCAACTTTAACTATATTTTTTGAAATATTAACAATTTCCATTTTTTTTTTTATTAAAATATTATAAAAAAAATAAAATAAAATAAAACAAAATAAAAAAAAAAGTGAAAAAAAAAAAAAAAAAACTGGTTTTAATATTTTTTTTTTTTTAAAAAACGACAAAAATAAAAAAAAAAAAAACGATAATGAAAAATCATACACATGTTTTTTTTTAATTTAAATATCTTTTTATTATTTTTTTTTAAATATAAAATAATAAAATAAAATCACAATTTTTTGTATTAATATTTTTTATTTTTTTTATCTTTTTTATTTGCTTAATTTGATTAGTATGAAAGTATGTGTAAATATTTGATTTGGTATTTTTTTTTATTTTTTTTTTTAAAGGGAATGGAAATGAATTTTGAAATTCTAAAAATTTATTGGTAATCTGTTTCTATTTGAATTAAATTTACTATTTTGGATTTGAATAATCTTTACTGTATTTTGAAATTGAATTTATTGATTTATTTTTTTTTTATTTTTTTTTTTTTATTTATAATTTTGAAATTGGTTGATTGATTTTAATATACTATTTTTTTTTTTTTTTTCCTTTGAATGAATTTGAATTAGTTTTTTTTTTATTTATTATTTTTGATTTAACCTGGTAATATTTTGAAAATTTAATTTAATGATATTTATTATTTTGATAATGTAATAAAATTCTATTGTTTGATTGATCTTGATTTGTTTTTTTTTTTTTTTTTCTTTTTTTATTTTTTTTTTTTTTTTTTTTTTTTTTTTTTTGTATTTTATATATTTTTTTTTTTTTTTATAATTTAAATATATAAAATAAATTTATATATAAATTATGGTTTTTTTTTTTTTTTTTTTTTTTTTTTTTTTTTTTTTTGTTTGTTTTGTTTTTGATTACATAACTGAACAAGCACCTTGTTTTGGATTTTTTTGAAAATTACAATTTGCTGGAACAGTTCCTGGCGGAATTTTCTTTGGATAACCATTTAAGATTAAAACTTTTAAACCAGGAGGGAAAATTCCAGGTACTAAAGGTCTTTTAAAAGATTTACCCAAATAACAATGAGTTAAAGATTGAGGTAATACACCATCAATTGGATGATTATATTTCTCAGAGAATTTAATGTATTTAAGATGTGATGGTAATGAAGTGATTGGTTTATTATAGGTGTAGCCAAATTCTACGGTTTGAACATGTGATGGAATATTTTCAAAGGTTTGACTAAAATAAGAGAATTGATGGAAAGAAATCGATTTCAAATGATGAGGTAACACATTTGGAAGAAAAGGTTGATCGAAAACTTTACCAAAATTAATATTTTCCAAAGAGGGAGGAAGGGTGCCAACGGCCAAGGGCTGATTAAAACCGTCGCCAAATGTGAGGGTTTTCAATTTTGGTGGTAACATTCCAGCTTCAATTGGATGATTGAAAGCATCTGATAATAATAAAAACTCTAAATTTGGTGGTAAGCTTATGATTGGAAGCTCAGAGATTGAGCCCTCGTCGTAAACTAAACAAGTCAATGATGTTAATCCACCAAACTCCAATGGTTGATTATATCCTTTACCCAAAAATAAACTTCTTAATGATTTTGGTATAACTAATGGATCGAATGGTTGATTATATTCGTCACCAGTCTCTAATATATTTAAATTTGGTGGAAGATCACCTGCACGAAATGCTTGATTATAACAATCTGATAGAAATAGATATTCAGCTGATGGTGGTAGTGCATGTGCTATCAATGGTTTATTATAAGTTGCATTAATGAAATAAATATATCTAACTGACATTGGAATGGTACCTGGATGAATTGGATGATTAAAATCTGGTCC
>NC_007091.3:1166284-1253784 GCF_000004695.1 Dictyostelium discoideum AX4
AAAATTATTATTTTTTTAAAAAAAAAAAGTCCAAAACTTGACCCAGGCAAGAATTTACCAACTTCAAATTCTGGATCAAATCCAAACTATTTTTCTCAATCTAAGGGTCAAGAAGAGAACAAAAATTAAGAATTTTTAATCTTCAGAAAAAAAAAAAAAAAAAAAAAAAAAAAATTGTACATAAAAAAAAAAAAAAAAAATTATAGTTTCTATTTTATTACTTTCCATAATTTAAAAAGTAACATCAAAAAGTGGAAAAAATAAAAAAAATAAAGTTTATCATTACAAATGACCATTTAAAAATTAATTTTTCTTAACGCCTACTTGGTGTTTTAATTGTTTTTTTTATTTTTTTTATTTTTATTTTTTATATTTTTTTTTTTATTATTTTTTTTTTATTATTTTTTTTTATTTATTTAAATATTAATTTGTTTTTATGGTATCAGGATCGTCCAATTTAATTTCACCAATATCAGTTGAGATATTTCTAAGAGAATATTTTGAAGGATCACCTAAACGACCCAAACGTTCACTTATTAATGATAAAAATGGACCAACTAAAGTTGGAAGATATTCTAAAACTGGTCTCTTTTCTTTCTTTTCCTTTTCTAAATCAAATTCTTCTTCTTCTTCTTCTTGTTCTTCTTTGTTATCTTTTTCTTTTTCGCTTTCTTTTTGTTCTGGTTCAGAATCTTTTTTATCATTTTTATTTTTTTTATTTTTTTCATCCTTTTCAATATTTTTCTTTGTTGCTTCTTTATTACCAACTTCCATTCTCCATTCTCTATATTGTATGACACTATCTAATTCTGCAATAATTAATTTCTTTAAATTTGGTGAAAGTGGGTCAAAGATTTGTTTTGAAACATCAACTTCTTCATCCTTTAAAAATTGTAATAAACCTAATAACCAACAAAGTGATAAAGATAATAAACCTGTTTTTTGTTCTGTTTCTTGTTGTGGTGGTTGTTGTTCTGATGTTGATTTTTGATCACTATTTTCACCATTTGGAATTGGTGATACAGGATTTGATGATGATGAATCTGCTGAATGAAATACTGGTGAATCAAATTGAATCTTTGCATCTGCAACAACCAATTCATGAATTAATTCATAGATTCTTTCCATTAAAGTTGTATTAACCTCTTCAAAAAGTACTAATCTTTCTGCCATTGTAATTGCTTGTTTTCTATCTTTTTTGAATTTCTTTTTAATATTTTTACTCTTTTCTTTTTGATTATCTGTATTTGTACCTAAAAAATCACTAATATCACTTGTGAATTTTGTAAACATTGATGATTCTTTTGGATTTGGTGATACAACAACTGTTGGAGTAGTAGTTGTAGTTGTAGTAGTTGTTGAGGTTGTAGTTGAAGTAACAATTATTGGTGAATCAGATGGAGAATCAATTGAGAATTCACCACTATCAATATGACCACTATCATTTATTGGACTAGTTGATTCAATACCAATTTTAATTGGAGTTGAAGGTTGAGTTGAAGCCTTGGCATTTGTATTGGTGGTTGAGGTAGTTTTTGATTTAAACCAACCTAAAGATTTTGAAAGTAAACCTTTTTTTTCTTCAGTTTGAGGTGGTATTACAAAGGTATCAGAAGGTGTACCATTATTGAAACTATTACTAGCACTATTATTAATACTATTTGATTTACTACTACTATTACTACCACCTCCATTTACAAATTGATCATCAGTGATTTCATCACCACTTAATTCGAAATCATCTACTTCATCTTCACCAACTAAATTACCAGTTTCAGCTGCAACAATTAATTTTTTAATGACTCTTGCTAAACGTTCAAAGTGATTACCAATATTAGCCTTACAAAATAATTTACCCAATGGTTCATAGAGTACTGGTAAGAGTTCACGAATGATTTCAATCATCTCTTCATTACCAAGTATTTCAACGAAATCTTCTTTCTCCTTTTTTCTTTTCTCTAATTTTGCATACTCAAAGAGTGATTTAAATTGTTCTTCATTCAATTGTTGTAAGATTGAAGCATCCAATGATGGAGAACCTGGCCATTGATATTGAAGTATTGAAATTGCCGATGGAATCTCTTTGAATTGTAAAATGGGTGAACCAGCGGCATCGGAAACATGATGAGAATTGTAAGCGAATCCTTTAATTTTTGCTAAAACTTGTTTACGTACGGCATGTTTTAAATCGGATAAATCTTGTTCGGCCTTTTTATGAGCTTTCTTTGCGGTACGTTCAGTTTTTGCCGCCTCAACCATTACGGAACAAATGGTTTGCATTAAATTTCTTGCACCAAATGGTTTGGCTAAAAACATTAAAATCATACCTTTCAAGAGTGTAACTGGATTGGCGATATTGAGGGATGCTTTGATCGCAGTGATTGGGGTTATCATGTATAGACGTTTTAATTTGGTGACTTGTTTTGGGTCCCTCATCTCTCTCTCCATCCAAAGTGATAGAATCTTAATCATAATCTGTATAAACTCTGATAGATCCGGTGGCAAATCCTTGACATTCTTTGTTTGAAGTATTGTACCAAACAAATAGCCAATACCATTGGTCGATGAGCCACCCTCCTTATTACGCTCCTCAATGTTCATGACGATCACCTGAGTCACCTCTGTTAGACGACGTTGTAATCTAACGATGGTTTCATCACGCTCGACATCGTAGATATTGTTCTTTCTTTTCTCTTCCTCCTTCTCATCTTCAATATCCTCTAGGGTGTCTTGTTGTTTCAACTTTACAATTTTATCTGGTTTATACTTTTGCAAACGCTCCCATTCCTCTTTATTATAGTCTTTGAACACCTTTAATGTTTTATCTTTTTGCTTCTCCTGTGGTGTTCTTAATGCAATATCAAAACATTTCACCACAAACTTTCTAAATTGGTCATTGGTCTCTTGTTTGGTGGCAATTTGTGATTGAATTATAATATGTGGTAATCTATCAATCAATTGTTGAAATCTAATCTTTGCTTGTTGCTTTGATGTCAACAAAGGAATCGATGTTAATTGTCCAAATAAAAATTTTAAAAATAATGTTTCAGTTACATTTTGTGAATTGCTAAAATAAATTTTAACCTCATCTTGTACTGAATATTTTAATAATTGTTGTTTTAAATATGATTCTTGTTCATATGATAATTTAAATTGTTCATTTAATTCTTTTTTTAATTCTTCATTTTCATTATTTTTATTAATATTAATTTCTAATGTTTCTTTAGTTATAATTTCAATTGATTCTTTATTTTCTAAATTTTCCATGTTTTTTTTTTTTTGTTTATTATTATTATTCTTTTTTTTTTTTTTGTTTTTTGTTTTTTGTTTTGGTAATAGAATAAAAAAAAAAAGAATAAAAAATATATTTATAAGGTTTTTTTTTTTTTATATGTTTTTTTTGTAAAAATTTATAAAATAAATAATAAATATGTTTTTTTTTTTTTTTTTTTTTGTAAAATAAATTTTTTTTTTTTTTTTTTTTGTGTTTAATATTTAATTAAATTAAATAAAATAAAAAAAAGGAAAAAAAAAAAAATATATAATAGGGTGGTGGGTTATTGAACGAATAGTTAATTAAATGAAAATTAAAAAAAAAAAATTTCAAAATGTTTTTTTTTATTTTTTTTTATTTTTTTAATTTTTTTTTATTTTTTACCTGAAATTTGTTGTTCCAAATTAAAACTTCCATGCGTTTATTTTTAAAAAAAAAGTGATTCAGAGAAAAAAAAAAAAAAATTTTATAAAAACAAAATAATTATTAAACAGGAAGTCTGATTGTTTGAAAAACTAAAAAACCAAAAAACTGGTTGGTCAGAAGTAACATTTCTTTTCTTTTTTTTTTTTTTCTTTTCTTTTTTTTTTTTTTTGATTAATTTTCTTTTTTTTAGGTTTTTTTTTTTTTTTTTTTATTTTATTTTTTATATTTTAAAAATTTTAATAAATAGTTATTGAGTCTTTCTCTCAATCTTTCTTTTTTTTTTATTCTTTCTACTGCAGTGCTTCTTATGATTTTAGTGGTGATTTTATGAAATTTAATAAAGTAATATAATAAACTATTGATGGTTTGATAATTGATAATTTTTGGGTTTTGTTTTGTTTTTTTTTTTATAATTTTATATTTTATATTTAATATTTAAAAAGATTAATCTTAAGATCTCTAAGAACCACCACCACCACTAATTACATTTACTAACCAATCTAAACCTTCATAAATTCCAACACCATTGATTGCAGATGTTTTAAAAATTGCCCATTGTCTATTCTTTAGTGATGAAAGTTTTAAACCTTCACTAACTTGTGCATCAGATAATGCACCTGGTAAATCTTGTTTATTGGCGAAAACCAATAATGGTGTTGTTCTTAATTCTTCCTCTGATAACATTGCTACCAACTCTTCATTTGCTATACCCAGTCTATCTGGATCTGATGAATCAACTACATAAATAATTGCATTTGTATTTGGATAATAACATCTCCAATAAGGTCTAATTGCACTCTGTCCACCTAAATCCCATAAGAAAAATCGTATATTCTTATATGTAATTGATTCTACATTAAATCCAATTGCTAAAATTGTTTTCATTTTATTTTATTTTAAAAAAAAAATAAAAAAACAATTAAAATTTGAAATTTACTTTTTTTTTTTTGAAAATAAAATCTGAAATTTCTTGATATTTGATTTAATTAATTACTTACTAGGTATTGTAGTTAAAACTTCGCCACATTGTAGTTTATATAAAATAGTTGTTTTTCCTGCTGAATCCAACCCTCTTTTTTTTTAAAAAAAAAATATTAAAACCATGACTCTTATAAATTATCTTTATTTTATTTTATTTTTTATTTTTTATTTTTTTTAAGAAAAGAATGACCTAAATGTACATACAATATTAATATTCTAACATCTTTATTACCAAATAATTTAAAAAATACAGATGAAAATAAATTTCCTATGATTTAAATTTAAAGATTAGAGATTAATTTTTTTTTTTATTTTTTATTTTTTTTATTTTTTTTTTTTTGGAAAAAAAAAAAAAAAAAAACGATTAATAAAAACTTACCCATATTAATTTATTCTAATAGCAAAAATTAATTATTATTTAAAATATCTATATCGTTTATTTTTTATTTTTTTTATTTTTAATAATACTAATATGCTATGTATATATAATATATATATGGGTATATATATATATATATTGTTACAATGATTTCTATTTATCTTTTTTATTTATTTTTTTTGCGTTTGTTAAATTAAAAAAAAAAAAAAAAAAAATTAAAAAAAAAATAAAAAAATTTTAAATTGAAAAAAAAAAAAAAAAAAAAAAAATATTTAGGGGGTGGTGACAAAAAAATAAAATAAAATAAAAAAGATTCCAAAATCGACTTTTAAAAAATATTTTATTTTCATTTTATTTTTTATTTTATTTTTTTTTTTTATCAATGATTTTTAATTTTATTTATTTTTAATTTGGATTCAAGTATAGATAAATAGATTAATCAAAAATACACAAAATGATATGAAATATAAAAAAAAAAAAAAAAAAAAAAAAAAAAAAAAAAATGTAATCATTGTTTTTCATATATTTATTTTTATTTTTTTTTTTTTTGAAATCAAAAATTTTATTTTGCAGGATAATAAATTTTAAAACTTTTGGAAAAAAGATCTTAATAAATCTATTTTATTTTTATTATTTTGTTACATATCTTGATTTTTTTTTTTTTTTTTTTTTTTTTTATTTATTTATTTGAAATTTCATTTTTTTGATTTATTTTTCATAGGGTTTATTATTTATTTTTAAAACATCAATGATATTACCAACAAAAAGTTCTTCACCATCGGCTATTGGGTTACTATGAACAAACAATGCACCAAACAATAATTTACCATTAAATTTACGATAAGTTTCCATTGTTCTTAATGGTTCATTATCGCCATAAGGATCCAAGATACCAGTTTCTGGTTGAACAGTTGTTAATTTACAACGTGGTGTGAAGGCAACTCTTGATAATAATAAACCAGAGATTCTAATTTGCTCCCATCTATCCTCTTCAAATGGTGAGCAATCATAACCACTTACTAAAATATTTGGTCTAAAGTTTGAGAAAGTTACAGGATCTCTTGGTTTTTCCTTCTTTTCTTTACGAATAGCATCGATATGCATATTGATATCATCGATTGACGACTCTGAAAGAATCATTACTTGTGAGGTATCACATAATGCAAATTGGTAATTGTCTCTATCAATTTCAGTTGGCTCTTCAATTATATGATCAACATAATCCTCTGGTACTCTTCTATGATATTCGCCTGGTGCAATTGTTACTAAACGTGCTTCTGTATCCAAGAATTTGGTTAACCATTCTGAAACTTGATCACCACAATCAACAACATCAACTGTATCTTTCCAAATTCCAACTTTAATAATTTCTTTATCATTTGTATCACCAATTTTAACCTTTATTTATTTTTTTTATAAAATTAAAATTTATTATTAATTTTTTTTTTTTTATTTTTTTATTTTTTTTTTTTTTTTTCCCCACCACATACATACACGAATTTCATTTTGACCTTTTGCATTAATGATTAAATATTGACCATCTTCAGAGATATCTGGTTCAATTAATGCCATTTTTGGAGTTGTACGTTGACTCATGAATCTACCTTGATGAATTAACATAAATCTTCTATCATTTTCAAATCCATATTTATCAATTTTACAAGATCTAACTTCAATGCCTTTACATGATTTAACTATAATTTTATTTTATTATAAATTAATATTTTTATAAAGAAAAAAAAAAAAAAAAAAAAAAAAAATCGTTGTAATCTTATATATAAAGATATTTGGATTTTAAAAAACTTACTTGGGTAAATAATGATTTTTTTAATTCTAAATGGATGATCTCTTGGACTTGAATCACCTAATGTATTGTTGTTGTTGTTATTAATATTATTATTATTATTATTATTATTGGCATTATTTTTATTTGAATAATAATTGTAAAATGATATAATATTCAATGCCAAGATACCAGCACCACTAAAATTGATGATTAGGATGACGTCATCATATTTAAATATTAATATTTAAAATCAATTAGATATTATTTTTAAATTATAATGTATTTAAATACATACATAAAGTATTTAATATTAGCTTGAACAAAATCTATAAAATTTGAAGACATTTTATTTTTCTATTATAATTATATAATTAAAAAAAAAAAAAAAAAAAAAAAAGATAAAAAAAAAAATTAAATTAAAAAAAAAAAAAAAATTATTAAATTAAATTAAAAAAAAAAAAATATTTTCACTTTTTTTTTTTTTTTTTTTTTTTTTTTTTATTTAAATAACGATTTAATTTTATTTATTTTTAAATGTGGATTTTGTATGGATAAATAGAGCACACAAAAATACACAAAATGATATAAAATGTAATTACATTTTTTTTTATTTTTTTTTTATTTTTTTTATTTTTTTTTGTTTTTTTAATAAAAAATTTTATTTTAAAATTTATATACCATCCATTTTTTAAAATTGTTTTTTTATTTTAAAGAACAACAAGTGGGGAATAAATTTTATATAAAAAATAGATTTTTTTCTTGGATTATAAAAAAAAAAATTGGTTTTATCAAATCAATTTTTAAGTTTATAATTTCTTATTTTAATTGATTTATGCCAATTCTATCAAACCAATTCTTTTGGTTTTTTATTAACAAAAATAATACCTTTACATTTTATTTTACGTGGTTAAAACAATGGTTTTTTTTTTTTTTTTTATTATAAATTTTTTAATTTAATATAAGGTGCATAGGTAATTGATTAAATAATTTTACTTTCCAAGTATTTTTATTATTTATTTCAAAAAACTTTCTTTTTCTTTTTTGTTTCTTTTTTTTTTCTTTTTTTTTATAAAAAAATTTTAAAGGGGGGGATAAAATCTTATTTTACAATCTATAAAAATTGTAATGGGAATTAAGATTTTAATACAAATTAATAAATCTTAATTGCTAATAAATTATTTTTTGGATGAAAAAAAAAAAAGAAGGGAAAAAAAAAAATGTATAAAAGAAAAAAATTAATGGACATTTAAAATAAAAATATATTCAAATACAATCTTTTAAAATCATGACTCTCTTTTGTAGGTTTTACTAAATTAAAAAAAAGTTTTTTTTTTCAGAATAATAATTAACAATTTGTATTTTTCTTTATACTTTTAAAATTAGCATCATTATCATCATTAAGCACTGGTTCTTTGAAATCAAGTGTTTCTTCAATTGAAACTGGTAGTTCAAGTGGTTCATTTGGTTCAAATGAAACATCGGGATGGGGTCACCATCATTGGAATAGTTGTCATCCATGTCCACCACCACGTCCAATCTGTCGTCCATGTCCACCACCATGTCGTCCAGTACCAAGATGTCATTATTAAAGTTTAGTTTTAAATAAAATTAATAAAAAATATATTCAAACACATTGAATTTGATTTTGGAAAATTTACTACCAATAAAACTAATGATAATAAAATTCTTTTATTAACAAAATTTATTATTTAACAGAAATATAGAATGTATTAATGATGCTCAAAAAACTGATGATTTAAAATATGTTAGAGAATGGGTTTATTCCTTTGTGAGTCAATGTCCAATACATAATCCAATAGTTTTTTTTTTTTTTTTTTTTTTTCCTCAAAACAATTACAAAAAATTTGATTGTAATTTTTTTTTTTTTTTTTTTTGGGGTTGTAAATTAATAAAAAATAAAATAAATTATAATTTTATTTATTTTGGAGTTGTAAATTAGTAAAAAAAAAAAAAAAAATAAATAAAAAAAATTTGATTACAACAATTTTAAGATTTATTTATTTATATTTTTTTTTATTTTTTTATTTTTATTTTCCAATACTTTTTTTTCATTTTTTATCTTGATTTTCAATTTGATTTTGATTATCTTTATCTTTATCTTCATCATCATCATCAGTATAATAAGCAAATGGTTGTCTTAATAAACAAGATAAGAATAAAGTGATTGGTAAAGATATTAAGGATATGATATATAAACGTTTTGGAGAGATTTTAGTGATGAATGGTAATGCTAAAGAGGCACTACTTAATGCCATACAAGTGAGAGTGATTGGATGAACGTTGAAATTAAAGAAATAGTCAAAGATGAAAGGCAATGGAATACCAAATAAAGCATGAGCCAATGAAACACGATCCACTGTTTTCTTTTCGTGAGTCACTGATAACATTTTATAACCTGCACCACGATATTGTTCACGAAGTACTTGAGAGAGTGCTAAGAAATGAGGAATTTGCCAAATGTACATAAAGGTAGCCAATAGCATACCGATTGCTTCAAATTCACCAGTGGCAGCAACCGAGCCGATTAATGGGGGGATGGCACCGACGAATGCGCCAATCCAAGTATTCAAGGGTGTGACCCTCTTCAAATCGGTGTACCAGCAATATAGGATAACATTACATGCTGCCAATGTGCCTGGAACAAATAGTGATGGTGTGACAGCCATAGTGCCGAATCCCAATGTTAACAATGCTATCGAACCCACCCATGCCTTACCTCTATTAATAGTACCAATTACCAATGGTCTATCTTTGGTACGTGGCATCTTTCTATCATGTTGTACCTCAATTTCTTGATTATGAATATTTGCTGAGCATGATGCTAAAAATGTACCAATACTAACTTGACTCAAAACTACCCAATCAAATGCTCCAATTGGACATGCTGCAACATATCCCGCTATAGCTGTCAATGTAACATAAACTGTAATTGGTAATTTAATTAATGTCATATATGGTCCTCTTAAAAATCCTTTAGATTTTGTTTGATTTGATTTTATTGATTGTTCATTATTATTATTACTATTTTCATTATTATTTTCATTATTATTTTCATTTTTAATATTATTTTCATTTATATTTGTAGTAGTTGTTGTTGATGTTGTTGTTGTTGATGTTGAATAAATTCTTTTTAAAAATTGATTCTTTTCTTCAAATATATTGTTATAAATTATTTTTTTATCATTTTGTTGTTTATTTAAAAATTTATCATTTAAAATTATATTATTGTTATTATTGTTATTATTACTATAATTATTATTACCACTATTTAATCTGGTTATGGTGGTTGAAGATTTCATATAATAATTTTGAAAATATAATAAACCCCCATTTTTTGAATTGGTAGTATTTCGCAATCCTGATTTACTAATATTATTGATAATTTTTGATAACATCATCTTTTATCTTAATTCTAATAATAGTGCCAAGTGTTTTTTTTTTTTTTTTTTTGTTATTTTTTTTAAAAAAAAATTGTTTTTTTTTTTTTTTGAAATAACCTTTGAAGAATGTGTGTGTGTGAGTGAGTGTAGATCTAATCTAAAATTGGTTTTTTTTTTTTTTTTTAAATTTAGTATCTATTTTCCCCCATAAAATGCTTTGTTGAGAGAAAAAAAAAAAAAAAAAAAAAAAAAAAAAGAGGTTTTAAATACGCACAATTTGTGATTTTTTTTTTATTTTATTTTTTTTTTATTTTTTTTATTTTTTTTTATTTTTTTTATTATTTTTATTTTATTTTTTTTTTATTCTGTTTTTTTATTTTGCCCCAATAATAAAAATTCTCAAAAGGCTCCTCAATCTGATGGTGTGATTATGGCTCACATCATTATAAAATAATTGAAAATAATTAAATTTTTTTTTTTTTTTTTAATCAGTTTATTCTCTTTTTTTAGTTTTTCCAAAAATGGTTTCATAATTAATCAACATTTTTCATACAATTGTATATTTTTTTTTTTTTCCAGTCCATTTATGATGGGCAGCCTATAATTTTTTTTTTTTTTTTATAAAAATTAATAAAAAAGAATCTATTATTATTCACAGTATTGGAATTAAATCTCCTCAAAAAAACAAAATCAAAATTTAAAAAAAAAAAAAAAAAAAAAAAAAAATGAAATTATCCTAATAATAAAGCATTATCATTCATATATAACATTTTTATTTTAATATTTTTTTTTTTTCTTGAAAAAAAAAAATTTGTATTTTGGATAATAATAATAATAAAATTATAAAATTCAACTATTTATAATTTTTTTTTTCTTTTTTTTTTTTCTTTTCCAATCATATTTTTAAAATCAAAATAGTAAATTAGGATAATAAATAAAGATAATAAATTAAGATAATAAATAAGGATAATAAAATAAAAAATGAAAAGAATTATTAATCTAAAAAGAAGAAAAAATAATAAAATAAATTCAAAATATTTTTTAAAAAAAAGACATTTAAAAATTTTAATGAAATCAAATCAAATAAAAAAAATAAATAATAATAATAATAATAATAATAATAATAATAATAATAATAATAATAATAATAATAATAATAATAATAATAATAATAATAATAATAATAAAAATAATAATAATAATTTTAATAAAATTAATTTTAATAAAAAAAAATTTAAAATTGGGAATAATTTAAATGAATTAAATTCAATAATAATACCAAATGATACAACTCATTTATTATTTTCAAATTATTTTAATTTACAATTAAATCAATTAAAGATACCAAAATCTGTAATTTCAATTAATTTTATAAATAATTGTTTGTTTAATCAAAAAGTTTGTAAAAATAGTTTTTCAATAATGAATAAATTAAAAATACTTAAATTTGGTGATAATTTTAATAATGCTGATTTACCAATTAAAAATGGTGATTTACCAATATCTTTAATTGAATTAGATTTGGGAACATTGTATAATCAAGATTTAGAAAAGGGTTCTATACCATTGAATGTAAAGAAACTATCATTGGGTGAGTCATTTAATAAAGAGTTAAAAGTTGGTGATATTCCACCAAAAGTTGTATCATTACAATTTAGTGAACATTTTAATCAAATAATTAAACCAAACGTACTACCAAATTCAATCACTGATTTAACATTTGGTTCAAAATTCAATCAACCTCTATTACCAAATTCAATTCCAAACAATTGTAAAACTTTATTTTTTGGTGTAGATTTCAATCAACAAATTCAAATTAATGTCATTCCACCCTCTGTAACTAAAATCATTTTCAATCGGTCATTTTCTCAAAAAATTTTGCCAAATTCAATAAAATCAAATGTTAAAGAAATCTATTTCAGTAATTCTTTATTAGAATCAGAATTAGAAAATTTACCAAAAACAACAAAAGTTTATTTTAATTCTTAAAAAAAAAATAAAAAAATTAAATAAAATAAAAAAATAAAATAAAATATAACAAAATAAATTTGTAATTAATATCATAATGTTGTTTATTATTATTTTTTAATAAGAAATATTTTTTTTTGAGTAATTTTAAGGTTTATAAATTTCTTTTTTTTTTTCTTTTTTTAAATATTTGGAGTATATCCTAATAAAATACCAGTGTTAGCACCTTTACCAAGGCCATCAACAGTACCAGTGAGGGCACCAGCGACAAGACCAGTAATTGATGTTACAGTACCACTAATGAATGCTACAACTGGTAAAAGTGGATTGAAAAATGAAATGATTGATGATGATGAATTACTTCCAAAACCAGC
Source organism: Dictyostelium discoideum AX4 (assembly GCF_000004695.1). NCBI lineage: Eukaryota > Evosea > Eumycetozoa > Dictyosteliales > Dictyosteliaceae > Dictyostelium > Dictyostelium discoideum. The sequence continues at coordinate 1,178,874 of NC_007091.3, forward strand.
ACCACAACTAGATCCGTTAAATGAAGATTTTGAACCACCCATTTTCATTGATCCAATTTGAGAGATTGATCCTTTATTATATAAATATAAAAATTATTAACATATGTTTATATATACATTTTTTTAGAAATTAAAAAATTTAATTACCTAAGATTGTCATTTTTAGTTTTAGATAATAGTTGTTTAGTAAAATAAAAAAATAATAATAGATTATTAATAAATTAATTGATTTATAATTGTTTTTAATTTGATATCTTTTTTTTTTTTTAATTGAAACTATTTATACTAAAATTTTTCATTTTAAAAAATTAATTTTGATCATTTAATTGCAGAATAATATTTAACCATTCACATTTTTTAAAATAAACACTAGTGTTAATTATTTTGTAGTTGGGGGTATTAAAGTTATTGTTTTTTTTTTTTTTTTTTTTTTTTTTTTTTTTTTTTTTTTTTTTTTTTTTTCATTAAAATTAAAAAAGAGAAAATAATTGATATTTTTTATTATTAATCTTTTTAATTTTATTTATTAACATACCATTATTTCATTCTTTAAAATTGTAATACATTCACACTATGAAATATATAATCTTAAAAAAAAAAAAAAAAAAAAAATGAAAAATATATGAAAAAATAATTGGAAAAAACATCAATTAATTAAAAAGTAATTTATTAGATCTTAAAAAAAAAAGATATTATTATTATTTTTGAAATTAAAAACAATTCTTTTTTTTTTTTTTTTTTTAATGGTTTGCTGGTGGTTACAATGAACAAAGTATTATTTTGGTAAGTTTTTTGGAATGTATTTTTTAAGAAAAAAAAAAAAAATTGATCAGATATTAAATTCTGATAATTATTTAATTTTTCATTTTCATTAAAAAACAATTTTTCTTTAATCATTTATTAATTTATTTCATTTTCATAAAGAACACTAATTATGGATAAATGGTTGAAATTTAAGATATTATGAATGTGTAAAAGAATTAATTAAAATTAATTTTGCATATTTTTTCAGTTTTTGAAGAAAATACAATTTGGAATTAACCATAATTATTTTATTATTTTAACAAGTCAATAAATAATAATAATAATAATAAAAAAAAAAATAATGTTTTATTTACAATCATAGGTGTTATGTATCTTTATTTTTTTTTTTTTTTTTTTTACTTTTTTTATTAACCAAAGAACATAGAAGCAGCAACATCAACATTGCCTTTAGCTTGAGTTAAAAGTCTAATTGCCTTATCTCTTGAACAACCAAGTCCAATAAGGGTTTGGATATTGGATTCAGAAGCATATTGATTTGTAGTTGGTTGTGGTGTTGGTTGCGGTGTCTTTGCAACTGGTGGTGAATTAATTGGAGGTCTAGTGTTGTTGTTGTTGTTATTATTATTATTATTATTATTTACAGGAGAAGTGGCATTAGTTGGAGTTTGGGGTGAAGTAGTGGTAGTGGTAGTGGTAGTGGTTGAAGTTGTTGAAGGTGAAAGACTATTAGCAGTTGCTTTTTTAGTATCTTCTTCTAAATCATTTTGTTCTTTATTTAAAATCTCCTTTAAATCTTTTTCATGAAGGAATTCAATCTTTTCATTTGCAATTTGTAATACACCTCTATTTAAATCCAAAATGACTTGATGACGCTTTAACATATCCAAACCAAGGATGAAGTCAACATCTTGATTTTGAAGGATAGATAATGATACAGAGAATAAAGAGTTGCCAAGTTTTAAGTCTGTACTATGAACTCTACCTATAATTTTTGATGTACCCACACCTTTAGCAATACCATGAAATCTAGTATCAATAATTCTTGAAATTTCGCATCTTTCGGCACACTAAAAAAAAAAAAAAAAATGTTAGTAAATTTCATTATTATTATATATTTATTTATTGATTGATTGATTGATTCTAGTTATTAAATTAATTTACTTTTTCAGACATAATAGATTGTTGGGCACCTGTATCTACAAAAGCTTTTAATGGATGTCCATTAATTGAACATTCAATATATAACATATAAACTGAGGCAAATACTTCAGGTGTATGTTCCATAGCATGTTGCATATTTTTTTCAATATTTTGTTGTTGAATATGTTGATAAGCTAATTTTTGATACTCTTCACCATATGGATCTTTTAATGCCAATTCTTGAATACGACGTTGTTCTTTGATTTGTTCTACAAAGTGAGTAAGGAATTTCATATCTTTACTTAAGATTGCATTTGCTAATGCTGGATTTGACTAAAAAGAGATAATAAAAAAAGTTAGTATATCAAAAAAAAAAAAAAATGAAAAAATAGTATACATATTATTATTATTATTATTATTATTATTATTATTATTATTATTATTATTATTATTATTATTATTATTATTATTATTATTATTATTTAGTTAATTAAATTTACATTTATAACTTGAGTTAAGTCTTCAGGATTGTTTGTAAAGTGGTCTAAAATATCTTGTGGTGAATTGAGAGGATCTCTTTGTGGTTGACGTTGTTGTTGTGGTTGTTGTGGTTGTTGTGGTTGTTGGGGTTGTTGTGATCTTTGTTGTGGTGCTCTTAAAACATTTTTTGTTATCAATAAGAAATCACCACCTTTAATTGAATAGTCTGATAATTTCTTTTCATTATCTAATACTTTTCCATCAAGTGTTAAAACTTGATTGTTCACTAAAATTGTGGTCTGTGTTTTAAAAAAAAAAAAAAAAAAAAAAAAAAAAAGTTAATAAAAATAATAATAATTAAAAATTATTAAATAAAGATGATCATCTGTAAAGGGTGAAGGACATACTTCAAATTCTACTCTACGTTTTAGATCTTCAACTGTTTGATCTGGTTGTAAATTTACTTGAATGAAATTTTCATTTTCAATTGATATTGTTATTTCTGCCATTAATATGAATACTTTGGGTGTGTGGATAGATAGATAAATATTATTTATGTGTTAGTGTGTTTAAAAAAATAAAAAAAAAAAATAAAAAAAAAAAAAAAAATATTGAAAAAAAAAGAATTAAAATAAATAAAATTAAAAAAACTCCAAAATAATAAAAAAAAAAAAAAAAATTAAAATAAATAAAATTAATTAAAAAAACTCCAAAATAATAAAAAAATAAAAAAAAATTAAAAATTAAATTAAAAAATTTGGTGATCAGAATAATTTCCTTGAAAATATTAAAAAAATAAGAACTAAATGAAAAATCATAGAAAATTCTACCTTTTTTATAAAATTTGTTTTTTTTTTTTTTTTTTTTTACGGTAATACAATCCATTTTTTTTAAATTGGTTTCCTTAAAAAATAAAAAAAAAATAATTTTAAAATTATTGAAGTTCATATTTTTAGTTATAATTTAATTAAATATTTTTTTTACAACTTTTTCCTCCCTCTTTTTTTAAATTTTTTTTATTTTTTTTTATTTATTTTTTTTTTTTTGTTTTTTTGTGTTGTTTATTTTTTATTTTATTATTTTTTTTTTATTATTTTTCCCCCTCCTCACAATGAACAACAACAACTTTAACGAAAATTTAATATATACAAATAAACAGAATCATAATTTCAATATAAATAACTCACCATTCAATAACAATTACAATTTTCCAATTTTTCCAACTTTTGAAAATTTCAATACCAACGAATATACAAAACACCAATCAATTTCAAAATGTAGTCAAACCAATAATGATAATCAATTTCAAAATAATAATCTAGGTATTTTAGAATTTCAAAATCAACACCCAAATCATGAATTAACATTCCATGCATTAAATGATCAACTTACTTTTGGTAATGAGATTTCATGTCCCAATCAATCTATATTTAAAGATAATTCCAGTTTTTCAAGCGATTCATCAACTCATTTTAATATTTTAAATTGCTCAAATGATTTTATTCAGCATAAAAATAATAATAATAATAATAATAATAATAATAATAATAATAATAATAATAATAATAATAATAATAATAGTAATTGTTATGAAAAAATTGAAATTTATGATGGAATAGGTTGTAGTTTTAGTGATACAAATTCAATTTCAAGTATTTTAAATGAAAATGCTGAATTTAATTATGACAAAGTAATAGATACAAATTATGATAATATTTTAAAAATAAACAATAATTATAAAAATAATAAAGAAATTAATGATACAGAAGTAAATAATAATAATAGTATTAACATAACCAATTATAATAATTTAAATAACAATAGTAATGAAATCGAAATTCCAAATCTAATTTTATTGAATAGCATTGATATAATTCAACAGGCTTCATATAATAATAATTATAATAATAATAATAACAATAATATGATTTCAAATAATTTTATCAATTTCAATAATAATGAAAATTTTATTAATTCAACTCAATCAATTGATTTACCAAACATAATTATGAAATCAAATTTTGGATATGTTAAAAAAAATAATTTTCGTAAAAGAGTAACAAAAGATTTTACAAAAGATATTTTTATAAAAACAAAACCAAGTGGAAAATGTAATTGTTTATCATTAAATAACAAATTACAAAAATGTGGTGGTTGTGGATGTGGTTGTAGAAAATCTGGAAATAAATGTAATGGTCGTTGTAGTTGTAATGGTAGTTGTTCAAATGGTATTGAAAATGATTTAATATTCTTCAAAGTTTGGAGATTAAAACCAATTAATTCATTAATATTTTTATTTGTTAAACAAAATAATAAAAATAATAATAATAAAAATAATAATAATTTAATTCAAGACGATATTTCAATAGGCAGTCCAACAATCAATAATGAATTCAAACCATGGAAATGATCAAAAATAATAATAAAATAAAAAAATAAAAAAATAAAAAAAAAATAAAAAGAATTTTTTTATTATTTTTACAAATTTATTTATTTATTTAATAATATATTATTTTATTTTATTACCAATTTATTTATTTATTTTAATGAGAATTTAATTGATAATTATTATTTTTATTATTATTATTATTATTATTATTATTATTTGTATTTAATTTTTGAGATTTTCTTTTATTTGTTCTATAGATTGATTTATAATTTTCATAGTATCTTAAATGATAAATGATAGCTTCTCTAACTTTGAAATCAACATGAGCCGTTGAATATTTGAAATAAATTTTGATAAGAATTTTTGTAAAGAATAAACCAACAATGGTTGTAATTGGTGAAATGAATGAAGAGATGTCGGTAAAAGTTCTTTTTATTAATTGATAGGTTGTCTCTATATAAATGTCTGATACTACATTTGAACTGTACCAAATGTAGATATAAGATATACCTGTAAAAGCATTTGGAATTGAAATTGTTGGTAAAGGTACAGAGGTTACTGATGGTTCATAGGTTGTTATATTGGTACCATCAGCTTGGTGAAATACAGATTTAGTTAATTCTATTGATATATTTGAATTTGGTCTAACAGAATAAGCTATATCATTTATATAAAGTGTTGCATATGTTAAATCTGGTGAATGGTATTGTGTATTATAATAAGAGATTGTGTAAAGTACAAGAGAATAATTTTGATTTTTTCCAACTAATATAGATCCACCTTCTGAATTGTATGATATAGTTGGGAATCCTTCAATCGATGTTGTATTGCTTGGATAATTTAAAGTTTTATCACAAGTTGGTGTTTTAAAATCAACATAAGAACCATTTAAAAAACTTGTACATTCCAAGAATTCTTGATTTGGTAATGTTTCTTCCCATCTTAATAAATATGTTTCTGTTGAATTTCTAACTGATTGAATTGTAAAATTAAATGATGGAAGCTTAAATAAATAATTAATAAATTAAAAATTATATATTAGTATTTTAATTATTTGTTTTTTTTTTTCCTAATTTTAAAATTTTAAAATAATAATAATAATAATAATAATTACTTCTAAATAATCAATATCATTATATGAAGTTGTAGCTAATCTATTTTTTAAATCTTTTGTAGCAATAAATATACCAATAACAACTAAAATTAAAGCTGATACTATAATTTGAAAAAGTGAAAATCTAGATAATGAAATACTATATTTATCTTGTGGAGGTATACCTTCTAAAAGTCTTTTATATTTACTTTCTGAACCCATTGTTTCTTGTTCATTTTTAATTGTTTTTTCATTTTTATTTAATAATCTATCGAGGTCACCTTGATCTATAATTGATTTTTCAAGTTTTGTTAATTTTTCTTTTGTAAGACAAGGTTTATCATTTTCTAAAACATAAAAATTAAAATGATATAAAACTGCATCTCTAACTGAATTTTCAAACCATGATGTTCTTTTTTTAAATAAAAACTTTTTTGAATAAAATGAGAAAACTAAAGAGAGAAATACTAGAGTCAATTTACCAATTGAGAATGTATTGATTAAAATTCTAATGAGTAATTGTGGACCAGTCTCTAATGTATAACGTGGTACAATATTGGATTGATAAATGATTGAAAGTGAAATTGAGCTACAATTATTTCTCAATTCCAATGTATTACTATATTCTTGACAAACTTTATCATCCAATAATGATGTCACCAAATTTGGTATATATCTAAGAGTTTCAACACCTTGATCTATAATCATTTCAGTTTTGAATAAAAGTTCAGCTTTCATTGGACCAACCAAACTATATGCATAATCACCAAATCTAAAAACAAATCCTGTACCTTGTGTACTATTATTTAAAATACTTTGGATATTTAAATTTATGTAGGTTTGTTGAAAGGTTAAATTGAATGGTTCGACATCTATTCTTTGGTGATAATAAATTGAAGAATTTAAATTTTTATTCTCCTCATTTTCTAAGTTTGGGCAAAGGTATTGACGTTCTGATTGAGAATAATAACAAGATTCAACCTTGTCATAATCCAATTCATTATAATCTGTTTCCATGGTTAGATTATTCAATGAAAAATAATCCATATTTGAAAAACGTAGAAATACTGTAAATGATGGTACTTGTACAATATCTCTAATTTCATTGTTTACAAATACTTGTTGGTTTAGAATATCATAAACCAACACTACAAAAAATATAATCCATCCAATCGTACCCAAAACACAAAATTGGAATAATAAATGTTTGGTTTTTTGTAAAGAAATACTATCAAAATTTCGAGGTGAATTAAATATTCTTTCATATAATCTATTTAATTTTCCCATTTTTTGAATTTGATCAAAATAAAAATCTTTTCACAAATGAAAAAAAAAAATTAAAAAAAAAAAATTAAAAATTAAAAATTAAAATATTCCAAACCAAATCTAAAATATAAGGGGGTCAAATAGAAAATAAAAAAATGAAAGAAAAAAAAAAAAAAGGCGCACAAAATTACTTTTCAATTTAATGCTGAAATTTTTACATCAAACACCCTTACTAAAATAATTTTATTTTTTTTTATTTTTTTTTTTTTGTTTTTTTTTATTTTTTTTTTTTTTTTACATTTTTAACAGGTTGGAATGAAAATATCTTGGGCTTATTATTTTAAAAAAAAAATTTTAAGAATTTATGACCTTTTTATTTATTTTTTAAAATATCCTTGATTATTTTTGTTTTTTTTATTTTATTTTTTTTTATATTTCAATATTTCTTTTTTTAAAAGATATGATTTAAATTTAATTATGCAACAAAATTTCTATAGTAATTATACTAATAACAATTATTATAATAATTTTAATAATAATTATAATATAAGGAATAACCATTATTTAAATACAAATGATCATTCTAATAAACCACCAATGCCAGAATTTAAAAAAAAATATATTCCAACATTTTTAAATAAATTAATTGGTTTACCACCATCTCATGATCCAGTTAGTTTATTAAAATTTAAATTAAAAGTTTTAAAGATTTTAGTAATATGTTTTGGTTTTGTTGCTATGACCACTTCCCTTTCAATTATTAATTTTGAATCAAGATCAACATCATTCAAACTTGAACACCAAAATCAAACATATGTACCATCAGTTTACTTATTTTTTGAAGTTCCAAACTATAAAGACATATTCGGATTTGAATTTTTAAGGGAAAACGTTGCAACAGGAGCATATGATGAAATGGTTGTTCAAGGATTAAACTTAAATGATACAGAAGGTTTTACAAAATCTGGTGTATTTCAAAATTGTGTAGATACACCAGATTTCAAAGATGGTTTCGTTATTTTAGATATTTTAGATGGTTGTTTATATTTATATGAAAATGAACAATTACTTGTAAGTATTTTTTTTTTTTTTTCCCAATCAAAATTAAAATTAAAATTAATATTAATATATTTTTTTTAAAAAAAAAAAAAAAAAAATAAAAATAAAAGATAAATATTTATAAATATTCAACAAATGATATAGATCCTTGGTTTATTTCTATATATATTGATGATCAACCATTCTATTTAGACAGTACTGTTCAAATGTCAACCTCATTAACTAAATCAATTGTAACCAGCCAAAATGGTGACACAACTGAAAAATATAAATTATCAAGAGCAATGAGTTACCCCCAGAAAAATGTAACAGTAGGTGATTTAGTCTGTGATATATATTCCTATGGCATTTTTTTTTCAAGTCACTTTGTGTTGCAAGAAAAAACTCAAACAAACTTTTTAGTAATAATTTCAATTCTTTCTAATATTGGTTCATATATTTCATATTTATTTATTGGTTCAGAAGTTATCTTTACTATGATAACAAAGTTTCTTATTAGAGACAAATCTGCATGGGTGGATGATGATGTAAGAGAATGTATAATTTATCATTCAAATCAAATTAATACTGATAATTTATTAAGTGAAAATGAAAATAAAAATGATGATGATGGTGATGATGATGATGACAACATCAATGGTAATAATAATAATAATAACAATAATAATAATAATAATAATAATAATAATAATAATAATAATAATAATAATAATAATAATAATAATAATACTGATGGTAATGATACTGATGGTAATGGAAATAATGAAGAAAGTGTAGAACAAAATCAAGGAATAAATGATGACCAAATAGAATTAGAGGGTGATAATGAAGATGGAGATGAAGATGAAGACAATCCAATAAACCCATTAATTATGAAGGATCAACTGGAAGAAGAAGATGAAAGAGATGAAGAAAGAAATAATTACTTTATTTTAAAAGATAGATCAATAAAATGATCAAAATAAATATAAAATTTTTATTGTCCAAAATTAATGGATGATAAGAGAAGAAGACGAATCAGTTTTACAAGCTGTACGAAATTAATCGATAATATAAGTTAAATAAACTATGTTTTTTTTTTTTTATTGTTAATTATTTAAAAATATAAACTTTATTTAATTTTTATTTTTATTTCTTAAAGCAAGAAACATATCAAACTCATCGATAGAGGTTTCATCAATAACTGCTTTGTTGTTATTGTTATTATTTATAATATTACCAGAATTATTTAAGGGAGGTAATGGATTATTATTATTATTATTATTATTATTATTATTATTATTATTATTATTATTATTATTATTTAAAAATGTTCCAGGGTTACTTGAAGACATATGATACATTGAAGGGGTTGGTGGACCAAAATCATTGAATGCCGATGATTGTGATAATGGTGATTGATCGAAAAAGTTTGAAGAGTGATAAGATGCTTGTGGAATCATACCAGAGCTATTTATTAATGGTGGTAATATTGATGATGTTGATGAAAAACTACTACAATTACTATTATTAATATTGTTGTTATTATTATTATTTAAATTATTACTTGTACTTGAAACTGACGGTATTTTATTTGAACCAGAAATTGATGAAGGTTGTTGAGCTGAAACAAATTGTGAAAAGAAAACCTCACCAGATTGAGCTATGCCATTGTTATTGTTACTAATTTGAGGTGTTGAAGTTGGTTCACCAAGTGGCCATCCATCTGTAAAAAATTTATTTCCATTATCAACTTGACTACCACCTCCACCTATTGGTAATGGTGATGTTGTAATATGAGTTTCCAAAGGATTATTTGAGAAGAAGTCACTACCACTATTTTTAGTTTGATTATTATTATTTACAATTGAAGTTGTGTCACTTCCGTTAATGTTGTTGTTGTTATTGATGATGTTATTAGTGTTATTAATAGATTGAGGAGCAGGTGATGAACCACTAACATTAATTGCAGAAGAAACACTACCAATAGTTGAAGAAAGTGGTGGTAATGGATTAAAATCATCAGCACCATTACTTGTATTTATTGGTGTTGAAATCTGTTCCTCTTGAATTGATTTAACAATTAATGGTTTTGGTAAAGATGAGGAATGTTTTAAGCTTGTACCCAATACCTCCATAACTTTTGAAGAAGTTACTTGCGGGAATTCACAATGATTAGTTGTATCATTACTATTTTGATTTGGATCGAATGATGAACCCAATAGAGATGGAGTTCTAACCACTGGATTAACTGTTGAATATGATCTTTGGTGTCCTCTATGAGAAAGCTTTAAACTCAAAACTGGATTTGGTGAATCTGGTGGTGGCATTAAAACTTTACCACAATTATTAAAACCAATATTATTGTTTGTATTAACACCACCACTACTACCACCACCACTACTACCACTACTACCACCACCACCACCACCACCACTGTTATTTAAAGATCCACCAGAATTATTTAGACCAGATTTTTTAGAAATTGATAATGGAATTGAAAATTGTGATGGGGTTTCAGGTATTTTAAATAGGTTTTTATCGACAGAAGCACACCTTTTAAATTCTTCAAACTCTAAATTTGTTGGTGTAAAATTTGAACCATTCATTGTAATAATTGGTGGTGGTGATGAATTACTATCCTTTCTTGGTGGTAAATTACCTAAATTAGAAACAGACTGACTAACCAATTGTTTATGTGGTAATGTTGGTGATTGTGGAAATAAAAACTCATGAATATCCTCAACCATCAAGTGATGTTTATCATCAGGTGAAAACTTTTGATGTAATAATTCCCAAGGTATTGATTTCATTGGTATAAATATTCTTAATGGTCTGCTTGTTAATTTACCACTATTATTATTATTATTATTATTATTATTATTATTATTATTATTATTATTATTACTATTATTATTATTATTATTATTATTATTATTTATACTTGTTAAACCTACTGTTGATGATGATCTGCTTTTTGTAATTAATCCATTTAATACTAATGATGGTAATTTTGATAATGATTCACTTTGATTTGATAGAATTTGTTTTCTATCAACACTTGCGCTACTATTAAAACTATTATTATTGTTTATATTATTGTTTATATTATTGTTATTACTATTATTATTATTATTATTATTATTTGCAATATTATTATTAATATTATTATTGTTGTTTATATTGTTGTTATTACTAACATTATTGTTGTTATTGTTATTACTAACATTATTGTTGTTGTTGTTGTTGTTATTGTTATTGTTATTGTTATTGTTATTGTTGTTATTGTTATTGTTGTTATTGTTATTGTTGTTGTTGTTATTATTGTTTATATTATTATTATTATTATTGTTATTATTCGCATTACTACCACTGACAGGTAAATTATTTAAATTACTATATCCACTATTATTATAATGACTATTAATGATATGATTAAGTGGGATTATACTATTTGCAATATCTGATAATGATTTATGATGTGATACAGATGATTTTAAAGGGGATGGTTTTAGTGATGAATCGCCACCACTATTACCACCATGAGATGGACTACCCATTGTAAATGATGTTGATGTACTCTTTGTAATTGATGCTCCAGCATTCAATATTCCATTTGCTAATGATGCTAAATTTGATCTCTGTGCGCTTAATGTTGCTGTAATTAAATTTGAATGTGATGATGTTGGAATTGGTTGAGTTTGTTGTTGCTGCTGTTGTTGTTTTAAATCTGCGATTGTAACTGTTTTCGACCTACCTACATTTGATAATGGTGGACTATTACCATTGTTGCTGTTGTTGTTATTTCCATTTCCACCTAAATTGTTGCTGCTACTAACTAAACCAGAAGCTGTATTAAATCCATTAGTATTTCCTCTATTTAAACTGCTACTATTAATATTATTACTACTATTATTACTACTATTATTATTATTTATTACCTGACCACGACTGTTATTAGTTACAGTACTTGAAGTTACTGATACCGAAGCAAGTGGAGGTCCGTTATTACTGCTATTACTATTATTATTATTATTATTATTACTGCTACCATTACTATTACTACTACTACTATTTATACCATTTATTAAAGAAGCCAAGAAAGATCTATCCACACTACCATTGAATCTACCATTAAGTGGGTTTGAAGCTGGTGATTTCATAACAGAGAGAGATTGTTGAGGTTGTAATTGTTTTTGTTGTTGTTGTACTTGTTTAGCTAATTTCTCTTTTTCCTTTTCTTTTTCTTTTTCTTTTTCTTTATTTCTAAGGGTATTATTAATTGAAGCTGTAACAGGATGTTTTAAATCATAAATTACTGCTTCTTTTTCAAAAATACCTGGGGGTGTAACACCTTTAAAATAATACTCTTCTCTCTCTGCTATGAATCTTTCAAACATTTGTGATGAACAAAATACATTAAAGAACTAAAATTAAAATTAAAAAAAAAAAAAAAAAAAAAAAATTACAAATTAGTATTTTTCTGTTTTTTTTACTTTTTTTTTTTTTCAATTATTAACTTACCTTTGTTGGAGTTATAAGTTGAGAATCAATGAAAGAAATTTTATCAAAAATCATTTTCTTTTTATCCATATCCTTTAAAAAGAACCTTCTATATGTACCCAATACTGTTACAAAAAATTTTCTAAATGTTTCAACTATTATTTTATTATCATAATGTTTATTTTCTAATTGAAAAAAAAAAAAAAAAAAAAAAAAAAAATTTAATATTTAATATTTATAAAATTAAATTAAAATTTAAAACAAAGCACACCTACTTTTCCAATCAAGTATTTGTAATTCTAAACAATGTTTTAAAGGTTGTAATAAAATTGAAGGGAAAATTGCAATATCTTCTGGTAAAGGTAAAACTTGATCCTTATCTAAATCGACGAAAACTATTTCATTCAATGGTTTTCTTCTAATTGGTGCCAATAGTGATGAATGAATACCAATTATGAATGGCATTGGAGCTGTACAATAATCCAATAATGATCTTGGTAAAATTGGAATGAATATATGTTGCCATGCAAATGGATCCAATAATGATACAATAGCATTTATAAATTTACTAACTCTATTAATATTCTCTGAATAAATTATAACTCTTCTTTCAAATAATAATGATATAAATAAGTGTAATAATTTTTGTGAACTTAATGTTTCAATTAATGGTTGTAATGTTCCCTAAATATTAAAAAAAAAAAAATTAAAAAAAAAAAAAAAAAAGTTAATATATATTATAAAAACAAAATAATATATATATATATATATATATATATATATATTAATTTATACATACATCATGTAATGAAGATTTATCAGTTGAAACTGGTCTTTTTAAAGTATATGATACAGGTAAATTTGTTGGTTTTTTATCAGAGATGAAAGGATTGTCATAAATGTAAACAGTAAAGGAGTCACCTGGTGCTGGTATAACTGATAGGAGTGAGGCGGCTAAGAAATTATGAATCTCGTCTATTGAAACACGATAACGAGTTTCCAATATTTCCAACATTGATCCAAATGTGCTTGACCATGCATGATGACTTATTATGCATAAACATTCCAATATTTTATTACCACCGCTACCATCGGGTTGTTGAGGTTGTTGAGTTAAAATACGTTTTGTAAAACCAAACTGTTGTTTACCTTCTCTATCTGTTAATACAAATGTAAACATACTATCTGTAACTCTAGTACTAGTACCACTGTATTGAATATATGTTTTATCTATTTCTTCAGGAAAACAAAACAATGGTACATTTGGATCGACTGTATCTGGTGGATATATATCTTTAACATATGGTACTATCGATTGTTGTACTCCACCATTTGCTCCATCTTTTTCAACTAATAAATTAATAAACAATTAATAATCAAACTTCTACAAATATTACTTATTATTATTATTATTATTGTGGCTACGTTGTTGTGGTTACTAAAATAATATATTAACTTACCCTCCTTTAAAGAAACTAATAGAAATTGATCAAATAATAGTTTTTTTGACATGCCAAGTTAAATAAACTATTACAAATAATAAATATTTAATTTAATAAATATTTATAATTGTATTTATAACCTTGGCTCAGTATTTATTTATAAATTATAATGGTATTTATGTTTTATGTGTAGTTTTTTTATTCTTTTTTTTTTTCTTTGTTTATTTCTTTCTTTCTTTATTTCTTTCTTTCTTTATTTCTTTCTTTCTTTCTTTCTTTATTTATTTATTTATTTATTTATTCTCTTTTTTTTTTTTTTTTTTTATTATTCTTTGGTATAGTTTTTAATAGTGTGTGTAGTAATAGTATATAATAATAATAATAAATAATAATAATAATATAGTAAAAAAGGAGAGCGTGAAAGTTTTTACTATAAAATTAATTTATTAATTAAAAAAATTAATATTGTTTGTTATTGTGCTTATTTTTAGGTTTTTTTTTTTTTTTTTATTTTATTTTATTTAAATTTGTCTTTTTTTCCTTTTTTTTTGTTTTGTTTTTGTTTATCTCCTTATTTATTTTAATTATTTATTATCGGAAATAAAAAAAAATAATATAAATAGATTTTTATTATTTATATATTGTATAAAAATATTTGTACATATAAGTTGAGGTGTGTGTATGTTTTTGCGAATTTTATAAATACAAAGAAAAAAATAAAAAATAAAAATTTTGCTTTGTGTTACGAATGGGTGTATTTTGAGTTGAATGTGTAATAGATTCAAAAAATAAATTTTAAAAAAAAAAAATTTTCAAAAAAATATTAAAAATAAAAATAAAAAAACAATAAAAAAAAAAAATAATAATAATAATAACAATATGACAAAAAGTGATGGGGTTTTTGATTTCTTTTTTTTTCTTTTTTTTTTTAATGGCGTTGGAGAAAAAAAAAAAAAATTAAAAAAAAAAAAAATAAAAAAATAAAAAAAGGATTTTTTCATTTTTTTTTAATTTTTTTTTATTTAAAAAAAAAAAAAAATATATATAAATAAAAATAAAAATAATAAAAAAAAAATAAAGTTAAAATAAGAAAATTTGGATACTACATTTAAATTTCCAGGGAAGTTAAAACTTTTTTTTTTTTGGGAATTAATTTAATTTAAAAATTTTTAACCTTTATAAAAAAAAATGAAATGATAAAAAAAATTTATATCCAATAGTCTAAAAATAAAAAAAAATTGTTAGTATAATTGAGAATTCTACCCATAAAAATTTTTTATGTTGGGATTAAATTTTTAAAAATAGATTAAAAAAAAAACCAAAAAAAAAAAAAAAAAAAAAAAAAAACAGAAAGTAAAAAAAAAAAAAATTAAACAAAATTAAACAAAATTAAACAGAGAAAAATTCCTGGTTGAATTTTTTTTTTTTTTTTTTTTCATTGGGTGGCACCAAAGTCGTTCCATAAAATATCATGTCACAAAAAAAAAAAAAAAAAAAAAAAAAAATCAAAAAAAAAATCAAAAAATAAAATAAAAACAAAAATCAAAAATTAAGATTGTAAGATTAAAATCAAATGAATAATAAATAAAATTTATTAAATAAAACAAATATTTAGTAACCCCGTTTTATATGTGGTATTTATTTTAAAAATAGATTTTTTTTTTAAAAAATAAAAAAAAAAAAAAAAAAAAAAAAGTTAAGAAAATCTCTATAAAAAGAAAAAATTGAAATCTGATAATTTAATTAATAACAAAAAATTAGTATAGTTTATTAAATAAAAAAAAAAAAAATAAAATTAAATAAAATAAAATTAAAACATAATATAATTTTATAATTATTTTATTTTATTTTATTTTAATACATTGTTTATAACTTGTTTATTTTTTTAATTTAATTTTATTTTGAGATATGAATATTTTTAAAAAAGATAATTATTCATTCAATATTATCATATATTTAATCAGTAGTATCAGAGGCAGATTGGTAGAGTGGATTTTCAGCGGCAGATGCAGATTGTTCATAAAGTGGATTAGAGCTAACACCATCACCAAGGAAAGCGGCTTCACTAAAGAAAGTATCAGTTGGTGGTGCAGCTTTTCTTAATAATCTCCAAGCTGCGGCAGCAATTAAAGCAGTACCAGCGGCAGCACCAGCAATAGCACCTGTTAAAACGGTCTTATTGTCATTGGTTTGAGTGGTGGTTTCTGCTTCTTCAAATGTGACATCAACATAACCAGTTGCATTCATATGTGATTGAGCTCTAATGGCTGATGGTGCATTGTAACCTAAATCATCAACAAAGAGTTTAAGACGATAGTTACCAGCAGTTACAGCATTGACAGTAATTGTTTGAATTGATTCATTGAGAGCAGATTTAGTATCGAGACATGAAATAGATGCAAGTGAAGTGTGGAGTTCACAATTTTGCATTCTTTTGAGTGAGATTTTAATATCTTCAAGTGATGCAACATTTTCATCATTTTCACCAACAATTGAAACTACAATTGAAACATTATTGCTTTTACCGGAATCTGGATCATCAAATTGAACATTTTCAACTGAAAGGGCTAACTTGGTAGTGGTGGAATAGGTTTTATTTCCGGCAAGAACAAATGGTGGAATGTTATATCTGTTAACGTTGATAACTGCTGTTAAGGTTGGTGAATCGAGACCACCATTATCTGTCATGAAAAATGGAATACGTACATAGCTATTACCAGATGAATCCGGGACAGGTGAATATACAACATAGTAATAGCCATCACTACTTTGCTCGACAGTTGTATGGTTACGATCAATAATAGAGCCTTTTAAGTCTGGTACAGTTTCATCTTTGGTATATAAAGTACCACGAAGTGCTGTGGTGACTGTTGAAAGTAATGGAGTGACTTGATCAACATCAACATCACTACCAGTGTATTTGATTAAAACGGATGTATTGATATTCATATTGACAATATAGGTTGAGTCAAATAATACCTCACCATTATCTTTGGAAGTGTCATCTAAAACCTTGTAACTAATTAATTGGATTGTTGGTGGTTGATTGACATGAATAACATTGACGGTGATAGTGTAAAGTTCAGAGTAAAGATCACCATCAAACAATTTGAATTCAATAAAATCGAAATCATTACCATATTCATTATGTGGTGGCATGTATGCAAAATTGTAAGAGGTTGAACCAGTTTGTGAATTTGGATAGGATGTAATTTCTGTATCCATAGTACCTTCGCTACCCATGCTATGGGCAATTGATAAAGTACCTCTACCAGAGAATTTCAAAACTTGAATATTAACTTCAGAACCACCATTTCCAACTTTACCTTGAACGTTTAATGGATAACGAGTGTTTTGTAAAACATCAATTACATCGGCTCCGGTGTAAACTGGTGGATTTCTTGGTCTGACACTAAAGGTAACTACGTCTGAATCTGATACAAGACCTTGTTGATCAACAACAGAGTATGGAATTGAATCTAATGGACCAATGTTATCAATGGTATTCCAATTGGAAAGACCCGCATTTGGTTTGTATGAAAGAGCATCTAATTCGTAAGTTTCTTCACCAATTAATTTTGATGTAAGAACAACATTACCATTCAAAAGTTGACCATTGGCTGGGAGAGCATAAATCTTAGCTTTGAGGTCTGATGGCGATTCAATATCAGTACCATTGAATGTGAATGGTTCGGTTGTATCTTGATCGAGTTCAACTTGAATACCTTTTGTAGTTGGTGGAGTGTTAATATAGGTAAATTGGACAAAACCAGTTACATTACCAGTTGATAATACACCATATGGAGTGGTTAATTTAGAATCATCTTTACAGCTAATTATAAAGGAATCAGAGAAACTACTGAATGGAGTTGGTGAAATTTTAGATGCATCCAATAATTTGAAACTATAACTATTGCTTGAGAGCGATTTTGGAAGGGTGGTAATTAATTCATTTTCTGAATCGTACATACTGATTTGCTTTGGAGCTGCTTGAACTGAACATAATACATTATCACCATCAAAATCATAGGTAACCAATGTTTGAGTTTCACCAGCACCACTTTGAGATGTGAATGAGTAGGAATTGACTGTTAAAGTTGGTTTATGATTAATTGGGTTAACAGTGACGGTTGTACTTTCAACTGATGACGTTTCTTTGAAAGTATCCATAACTTGATATGAATAACTATCAGTACCCTTGAAACCAGGATTTGGTCTATAGTAATGAGTGAATGGTGCGTTTCCTTGAGTGGCAACGTTGTTACCATTTTGGACAGTAACTAAAATACCATTTGATGGTGGAGTGGTAATAATAGCAATTAAATTATTAACATTTGGTGGATTGTAATCATCGATATCAGCATCGGTACCAGTTACAACATGTGCATCAGAATCTAAATAATCTTGATAAACACTGTAATCTTGAATTTTAGTTACAACTGGTGCAACATTGGCACGATCTCCAACAATATTTACAACAACAGAGACAGTGTTTGATTCTAAACCTTCATCATCAGTTGATGTGAATGAAATGGATGCATAATTTGAAATTGCGGAAGGTTCTCCATTGGTGAAACAAATAAGTTTATTGGCTTTTGTTGAAGAGTATGAGATACCAGAGAATTGATCTTTAAGAGAAATAATGGTGCTATCAGATGAACCAGAAGTACATGAACAATCATTAGTTGAACAGGTGTAGAAATTACCATTATTACCATTTTTAATTGCAGTAATGGTGAATAATGCTTTTGTGGAATCTGAATCAGTTGATACCAAAGTTAATGAAACAGAACCTCTTGGAATTACTGAAATTGGTGATGTTGATGATGAAACTGGTGCTACATTTGCATGTTGAATCTTGAAAGAAACTGAACAAGAAGCTTGTGAGAATGCATTTGATGTATCAATAGCTCTAAATTCTAATGTAACAGTGGCATCATTTTTTGGATTAACAGTTTGAGTGAAAATAACACTATCTCCAGTTGTAATTTTAGTTGATGAAGTAATAGAAGCACCTTTGTAAGTGAATGTACCGTAGGCAGTTAAATCAGTTGGTTTAGTAAATTGGAGGAATGGTGAGGCGTCTTCAAAATCAGTTGCAGTCATACTGAATGTTGATTGGGTATTTAAGGTTGTTGTGATTGTTGATGAAATTGATGAACATTCTGGTAATTGATTTACTTTGTTGATGGTGATTGAAATTGTTGCATAGGTATTACTTTCGACACAACCATCAAAAGCAACAAATCTAATAGTATTTGAGGCTAAATAATTTTCGAACGGTGTATAGGTGAAAATTTCAGAGGCTGCATAATAATTTGATTGTTGTTTTGAAACATCTTTACCATTGCTATCGGTAATAACACCAGCATTAGCTGTTAAGAATGTAGTGAATTTGAATTGTAAAATATTTGCATCTGGATCAGTACCTGTTAATTTGAAAGTGGCTAATGAATTTTGATTGACAGAGAATGAACCTGAAGTTGCAACTGGTGGACGATTGTAATTGATTGAAATATCAGTTTGACCATAACCCATTGCAGAAATTGTAGCAACTGGTGAAACAATTGTTGTACCTGATGGAAGTGATAATTTAAGACCATTGACAGTTTGTTGAGTTGATGAAGATGATGAAACTGTAACAGTTGATGGGACACTTGAAACAAATGAAGAACCAGTTGCAGTTGGATCAGATTTATAAACGATTTTGGATAAAACATTCTTTACACCAGTATTAGCTTTAGCAGACCAATCACTAGCTGATGTTCCTGAAGCGGTAACAACACTACCAAAACCAGCTGAAGTGAGAGCTGAATTCCAATTAGTCATAGATGAGGCACCAAAACTAACGACCACTGGTACAATTGATTTTCCAATGAATTTATTTGTGAATGCAGTGATTTGTGCTGAACTAGATGAATGATCACTATCGGTAATGATAACAATAACTTTGAATGAACCAGAATTCCAACCAACTGAAGCACTTGCAGCATCAGTAGCAGCCAAGAGTGAATTTCCATTAGAAGTGGTTGAATAAGTTGCTGGTTTATAAAGTCCAATGGCTGCAGCAATTGGACTACCCATAACTTGTGATGGACTAAATGAAATTGGTGATGGGGTGTAATCAGAGAAATAACCAATACCAAATTGAGCGGTTTCACAAATATTTTCAATGTTTGAAACAAATGTTGACATACCAGATTTAATATAACCAAAGGCAGTAGTTGAAGCAAGATTGGCATCAACTAAAACGTAAACATCGAGATTATTAATTGGGTTTGGAATACTAACAATAGTTGGTACTTCATAGTTTGGTGTACTTGTGAGATAAACTTGAACTTTGGTTGGATTAACAAATGATGGATTACTGTATGAGATTGAGGTGTTGCTATTTGATAAATCTTTACAACTTTGAGATGATGAAATACTGCAATCGGCACCAGTCCAACCATTAGAACATAAACATTTACCATCACCATTAATACCACTATTTGGAACACCATTTACACAAGGTGGAACGGCAACACAATTTTCACCATAATAACCATCTTTACATTCAAAACATTTAGATGCTGGATCCCAATTATCAACACATTTACAAACACCACTCTCTGTATAACCACCATTACCACAATCTGGTTTAGCCACTAAAATTGTAAAAGAACGAACCGATGATGTTAAACCAGTTGAATCCGAGCAAACAAGAGAAACAACATATGAACCGGTATTTGCAGTTGTTGGTGTCCATGTAATGGTTGTATTGGAGGTGGCACCTGTAACAGGAGTTTTGGTAGTGACACCAACTGGAAGATTTGCAGTTTGAATGGTTGTTGATCTTCCAGACATAATAGTTTTACAAGAGAAAGTTAAACTTGTAGAGGCACCAATTGGGAATAATTTTGTATCACCATCATCTGGAGTTGGTGGAGAGACAAAATCTGGTGGGTAATTACTAGTAGTACAAGTATCGATTGTGGTTGAACCACTGTTTGTGCAACCTTTACATTGAGAGTTTTGATTACATGCTGTACCAGCGTTTGAACATGTTGGATCACAAGTACCAGGTTCAGCAACTGATTGAAGAATGAAATCCACAACAATGTAGGCACCTCTTGAATCTAAAATATAAATTTGAGTTGAATAAAGACCAATTTGAGTTGGAAGGAAATAACAGTTACCTTTGGAATCAATTGTCATACCACTTGGTTGAGTCATTGTATAAACTTTTGAAAAGGAGAAAGTGAGTGCTGATGAGTCTGCATTTTGAACATTTTGATCGGATGCAATAACACGGAAGTTATTGTTTTTATTTGCAACTACTTGAACGATTGGAATCATACCAGATACTGGTGACCAATTTACCATTGACAATTCATTTTTATTATCGATTTGTACACTTGTTGTAATATTCCATGATGCATCTTTATTATTTAAAAGAGAACTAATTCTACAACAACTTGTGAAAATGGCGGTATATTCTCTAATTGTTCCAGAGTTTTGAGCTGGATAAGCTTTGGTTGTCGTGAAAGTACCTGTGAACCAATTATTTTTAACATCAAAATCTGTAACTGTAACAGAGACTGTTACTGATCCAACACCACTTCCAAAATTTAATGTACCAACATTAACTAAATTTCCAACCTTAATACTTGATGTTGATGAATAGAAAAAGGTTGTTCTATATGCAAAGTTTGATGTGAATTTGATGGTTCTATAATCTGTTGTTGGTTGCCAACTAATTGTACCAAAACGGAAATGTGATGCTTTGGAAAAAAAAAAATAATAAAAAAAAAATTTAAAATTAATATTTTTTTTTCACCTTTTCTGTTTAATTTTTTTTTTTTTTTTTTTTTTTTTTAACAATTTATTTGGGAAATAATAAAAAAAAAAAAAAAAAAAAACATTATTACTTACCATCAGTTAATATAAAAAGTGAAGCTATTAAAATAAATAGGTAAAATAATTTATTCATTTTGTTAAAAAATTTTATTAATTATTAATTTATTTATTTAATAAAGTTAAAATAAAATTTAAATTAAAAAAAATAAAAAAAATAAAAAAAATCCAGAAACTAAACCTGGCCAAAGAAATTTATTCTTTGTTTTTTAAAAATACAGTGTGGTAATAATAAAATAGAAAATAGTATAAATGATTAAAAAAAACTTTTTTTTTTTTTTACTTTTTTTTTTTATTTTATTTTATTTTTTTTTTTTACTTTTTTCTATTTTATTTTATTTTATTTTTTTTTATTTTTTTTTATTTTTTTTTTTGAGTAACCATAAAAACGGATCTGTCAAATTTTTGTTAAAAAGTGTCAATTCGTTGGAAAAAAATCTAGATTTCGTGAATATTTTAGATTTGCGCAAAAAAAAAATTGGTCCAAACAGTTTAAATTAATTTATTTTTTTTTTAATTTTTTTTTCATTTTTTTTTCATTTTTTTTTCATTTTTTTCATTTTTTTTTCATTTTTTTTTATTTTTTTCATTTTTTAAAAGATATTTTTTTTTTTTTTTTAAAAATAAAACACTTTGCCAAATGATGGGCGAAAATAAAAAATTTAAAATAAAAAAAAAAAAAAGGCTAAAATTGGATTGTGAATTTTGTGATATGGAACCATTTAAGTACTTTTTTGTGATATTTAACAACCTTTTACAAAAAAAAAAATAAAAAAAAAAATAAATATTAAAATAGTTTTAAATGAAGATAAAAGGGAATTTCATTGTTGTTATCAATTTTTTTTTTTTTTTAAAATAAATAAATAAATAAATAAATAAATAAATAAATAAATAAATATATAAATAAATAAATAAATAAATAAATAGATAAATAAATAAATAAATAAATAAATAAAATTTTTTTCAAAATAAATAAATTAAATAAAATAAATTAAAATTTGAAAAAAAAAAAAAAAAAAAAAAAAAAAAAAAAAAAAAAAAAAAAAAAAAAAAAAAAAAAAAAAAAAAAAAAAAATTAGGTCTGGTCAATTTCGCCTCATTCAATTCTTTGGAATATTTTTTTTTTTTTTTTATTTTTTTAAAATAATTTTAGTGTTTTTTTTACACTGTTATTATATTGATATTATAAATTATTATTTAAATAAATATAAATATTTTATTATTATTATTTTATAATAATTAATATTTATTTAAATTAATTTATTAAATAAAAAATAAAAAATAAAAAATAAAATAATAATAATTTATTTTTTAATTTATAAAATTATTTGTTTTTTTATTTATTTTTTTTTTTTTTTAATCATCGGCACCTTCATAAATTCTTGATACATATGATGTTTCAGATTTTTCGTAAATTGGACTACTTGAAACATCACCCATAAAAGCACCTTCATCAAAGAAAGTATCAGTTGGTGGGGATGATCTTTTTATCATTTTCCATAAACCAATTACAAGTAATGCTGCACCAGCAGAAGCACCAGCAATTGCGCCTGATAAAACTGTTTTATTGTCGGTATTTTGGGTGGTAGCAATTGGGTCATTAATTATAATATTCACATATCCAGTTGCATTTAAATGTGATTCAGCTCTAACTGTTGATGGTGCACTATAGCCCAAATCATCAATGAATAATTTTAGACGATATTTTCCACTAATTGAACCAATGACTGAGATTGTTGATATTGATGCATTAAGAGATTTCTTTGATCCAATACATGTGATAAGGGCAAGATTTAGATTTGGGTTACATTTGGGAGTGGCTTGAGTAAAGGATAATTTAATAATGGAAAGTGGTAAAACTTCATCACCATCATTATCATCAACAATTGATACAATTAATGAAATATTATTATTAACTGAATCTGGATCATCCAATGTTATATTTGTAATTGAAATGGTTAGATTAACTTTACCTACAAAAGTGTTTGAATTTGATCCAATGTAGATTTTTGGTTGAAGGTTAACAGAGTTTACATTTATAATTACAGTGGAAGTTTGTGACACAACTCCTTTTTCATCGATAACATTAAATGGAACACGAGCATAATTATCACCAGTTGTACCTTTAGTTGGTATGAAAATTACATACCAATAGCCATCTTCATTTAGTGGAATTAATTGAGATGTATGGTTGATTTCTCTTCCTAAATAGTCTGAGGAGTTATCATCAAATGAATAAATTAAACCACGAAGTGGAAGATTTGAAACTAAAGCAACTAAAGGGACTGTTTGGTTATCTATATCACTACCATAAATTTTAATTAGTACAGAATCATTAACATTCATATTAATTGTTGAACCATCAATTTGAATTTCTTTTTCAAATTGATTTAAAATTCTATAACTTATTAATTCAGTGGCTGGTGGTTGATTCACATGAATAACATTAACTGTAATATTATAAATTTTAGAGATAATATCATTATCAAATAAAATAAATTGAATTTGATCAAAGTTTGAACCAAATTGATTTCTTGGTGGATTATATGCAAAATTGTAGGATGTTGAACCAAGTTGTTGGCTTGGGTACTCTGTTATTAGTTTATCAAAGAAACCTTCTTTACCCATACTATGGGAAATTGATAAATTACCTCTACCACTGAAACTTAAAACTCGTATACTAACAGATAAACCGCCTCCACCAAGTTCTCCCTCAATTGTTAATGGGAAACGAGTATTTTGTAATACACTAATATCAGAGTCACCAAGGTAAATTGGTGGGTTTCTAGATCTAACTTGGAATGATATTGTTGAAGAAGGAGATAAAAGACCTTGTGGATCGACGATTGAGTATGAAATTCTATCCAATGGACCTAAATGATCCACTGTATCCCAATTTGATTGACCTGGTAAAGGTGTATATGTTAATTCATCCAAACCAAAAGTATTGTCTCCACCAATCAATTCTTTTGTCAAAACCACATTGCTATCAATGGATTTGGAAAGTTTACCATTGATTGGTAGAGAGTACAATAAAACTTTTAATAGCTTTTCATTGGATTCAATATCAGAACCTTCAAAAGAAAATGCAATGAATGAATCTTGTGAAAGTTTAACTGAACTAATATTAGTTTTTGGTGGAGTGTTTATGTAATAGTATTGAACATTACCTATTACATCACCTGTTGACAATACACCTTTTGGTGTTGTTTTTTCACTATCATCAACACAGTTAATGCTAAAGGTACTTAAAACATTCGAAAATGGGGTTGGTGTAATGATTGAAGGGTCCAACAATTTAAAACTATAGGCATTATTTGGTAACACCATTGGCACTGATTTTATTTGCACACCTTTGTCATCATACATAAGGATTTGTTTTGGAAGGGATATTACTGAGCAAATTACATTATCACCATCTTGGTCACTGGTATTTAAAGTTTCTATAACCCCATCACCACTCTCTGATGTAAATTTATAAACATCAATCAAAACATTTGGTTTATGATTAATTGGTTTGATAGTAATAGTTGTAGATTCAATTGATGATTTTGCATTAAATGTGTCAATAACTTGATATGAATAACTATCAGTACCAGCGTACCCTGGATTTGGTCTATAATAATGAGTGAAAGGTGCATTTCCTTGAATGGCTATAGAACTACCATTTTGGACAGTAACTAAAATACCATTCGATGGTGGATTTGTAATTATAGCAATTAAATTATTAGCATTTTGTGGATTGTAATCATCGATATCAGCATCGGTACCAGTTACAACATGTGCATCAGAATCTAAATAATCTTGATAAACACTGTAATCTTGAATTTTATTTACGACTGGCGCAACATTAGTACGATAACCAACAATATTAACTATTACAGTGGCCAAATTTGATTCTAAACCTTCATCATCAGTTGATGTGAATGATATGAATGCATAGTTTGGAACTGCAGAAGGTTCTGAATTGGTGAAACAAATTGGAAGACTGGCTTGATTTTTGGCGTATTGAATCTGTGAATACTTTGTATTGTCAGTAATATCGATACGATCATTTGATCCAGCAACACAAGAACAGCTATTATCAGTGCATGAATAGAATGTACCTGTTTTACCAGCATTAACCTTTTTTATGGTAAATATAGCAGATTTTGAATCTATATCAGTTGATAATAAAGATAGGGGATTCCCGATACTTCTTGGAATAGTAACAGATGTTCCATCATTTGAAATTGGTGCTTCATTCGTATGTGTAATATTAATAGTTTGGGTACATAAATTTGAAAATAAACCAGATGAATCTTTTGATTTGAAAGTCAAAGGAACTAAAAGATTTAATGGATTCTTTGTTTGTTTGAAAAGTATTTTCACACTCTTTTTAATTATTGTATCTATAGTTACTTTAGCACCAATATATGTTAGTTGTCCATATTGTTCTAAGGATGCTAGCTCTGAGCTCACAATAAACTGTGCATTAAGAATTAATAGTTGATCATCATCTTCAAAATCAGTAGCAGTAAATGAAAAATCAACCGTTTTTTCAAATTCAGATATAACAATAGCTGAACTACATTCAGGTGGTTGATTCACCTTATTGATAGAGAATGAAACTTTTGCACTTGAATCACTAGTTAAACAACCATCATCAGCAATAAAACTAATATACAATGATTTCAAATAGTTTTTATAAGGTGAAAATGTAAATTTTTCACTTCCTGCGTATAATTCATCCTTTTGAGTTGAAACATCAATACCTTTACTTGTTTTAATTAAACCTTCTGTACTCGATAAAAATGATGTAAATTTAAAGGTCAAAATATTTCTATCTGGATCAGAGCCTTCCAATTGAAATATAGCATCAGAGTTTTGATTACAAGAAATTCCAAATGGATTTGGTGTTGGTGGATGATTGTAGTTTGTTTTAATATCGATACAACCATATCCTATAGTACACACTCTAAGTGATGGATTTATACTACTATTGTAATTGATTGGTAAAGATAAAGAAAGACCAGACAAAGTTTTGACAACTTCAATATCTGCATCTATAGGTAAATTTTCTGGAATTGATTTTAAAAATGCAAGACCACCAGAGTTATCATTAACTTTAAATATAATATTCTGTAACACTCCATTACCTAATACTGAGCTTGATGTTTCTTTGAATGCTGTCTTTACAAAATTTTTCCAACCTTGAGCATCAGATGATAATTTATAAGCTCCAAAACCACATTGATATAATGTTGAATTCCAATTACTTAGAGAAACATTAATTCCAATAACTACAGGAGCAATTGACTTTTCAATGAATGCATTTTTAAATTCATCTATTTCTGTTTGGATGGGACTTAAAGGAAGATCTGTTCTTGGTATAATGATCATAGACTTAAAGGCATTCGTTCTCCAACCTAGTGGAGTCTTTGCTGCTTTGGTTGCAGCCGATAAAGATTTTCCTGTAATTGTATGATTATAGCCACTCCATTTTTTATTTTCTAGTGATGTTACAATAGAGTCTGATGGAATTTTAGCTAAATCAGCGAATAAACCATTTTCATCAATAATGCCCAACCCAAATGATACACTTTCAGGAGATAGTTCCAAAATTTTCGTTTTGGCGTCATTCAATTGAGATAGAATATTGTTGAATTCATTTTGAGTGTTTTGATTAATATCAATCAAAAAGTAAACATCAATTAATTTATTTTTCTCTGGAATTTTAATATTGACTTGTATTTGATACTTTTGATTATTTGCCAAATATACTTGAATGCCTACTGGGTTAATATATGATTGCTCCATAATTGAAGAACTAACAACACCACTTTTTAATGACCCACATGATTGACTGTTTGAAATTGAACAATCATCGCCAATCCAACCATTGTTACAATAGCATTTACCATCACCCAAAATTCCACTATTGGAAACACCATTGACACAAAGTGGCACAGCAATACACTTTTCTCCATAATATCCTTTTGAACAATCTAAACAATCACTTTCAGAGGTAAAATTCTTTGGACAAACACAAATACCTTTATCTCTAAATCCCCCATTTGAACAATCAGGTTTTTCTTTTAGAAAAAATTTAAAAATTAATAAAATTAAATTTATAAATAAAATAATTAAAAAAAGAAAACTTACTAATAATAATTTCTATTGAAGTTGTAATTTTTATCAAAGAGTCGGTACATACTATATATTTAACATATGTTCCATAATCTTGAAAAGATGTCGGGAACCATAATAAATTTATTGTTGATTTTGGTCCAATTTCTAAAATTTTTGTTATGAAACCAATTGGAAAACCGACAGGTTGAATAGTTGTGTTTAAACCAATTGCATCTGTTGTACAAGAAACATTAAAACCTTCATTTTGCTCACCAATAACAAATGTTTGTGTTTGATTGGGCTTTGGAGTTGGTGGGTAAATAAAAATAGGCTTTGTTGATAAACAAGCGTCTTGTGTTTTATTATATACTAAATTGCCACAATTAATACAGTCACTGTTTTTTGTACAAATTTCACCACTGTTATTGCACTGATGATGACAAAACCCATTTTGTATCTCTGATTGGAGGATAAAGTCAAGAGTTATATACGCACCATTTTTATCTGTAATTATTACCTTTGCGCAATATAAACCAACAGATGATGGCATGAAATATACCATACCAGTGTTTTTATCAAGTGTCATCCCATCAGGCTTTGCTTCGCCAAATGTAAACACAAGATTAGAATACTCTCCAGGTCTGAGATGTTGATCAGAGGCAGGGATATTGAAATTATTATTTCTACCATATGTTACTGGATAGATAGGTACCATTCCTGATACTGGTGACCAATTAATTTTATCAAGTGAATTACTATTATCAATTTGTACCAATGATTTTATTGTAAAATCACCATCTTTTTCATTCAAAAGAGTACTGATTCTACAGCACAACGAATAGAAGGCAGTATAGTTAGCAGTTTTTCCTACTTCCAATGTTGGGTATGTGTGGGAAAATACTGAAGTGCCAGTAAACCAATCATCTTTAGAGTCAACCGTTGTTAGTATTAATTGATAAGTACTCACAACATTATCTCCAAAATTGAAAGAAATTTTTATAAAATCATTTTTTTGGGGCAAATTGGAGAACCAGGCACTGGTTCTGAAGCCAAGGTCAAGAGTAAATTGTATTTCATTGTATTGAGTAGTTGGTTGCCATTTAAATGTACCAAACCTAATATGAGAAGCTTTTATTATTAAAAAAATTATAATAATATAAGAATTTTTGTTTTTTTTTTTTGATTTTTATCTTTTTTTTTTTTTTTTTTTTTTTTTTTTTTTTTTTTTAAAAAAAATTTTACCGTTTGAGAAAGTTATCAAAAAATAAATAAAAAATAATAATTTTACAACAAAACTAAACATTTTTTAATAAAAAGTAATAAAATAAAAGATTTTGTTTTTTAAAATCTTTATTTCTTTTTTATTAAAAATTTTTTTTTTTTTTTTTAACTATTATTAGTTTTTAATTTATTTGTTTGTTTTTTATTTTTTTATTGTATTATTAAAACTTGATATTAAGAAAAATGAAAATTTTAAAAAAAAAATTTAATAAATTAAAATTAATACAATTTATTTATTTTAATTCATTTATTTTAATTTTTTTTTTTTTTTTTTAAAAAACTAGATATTTTATCAATCCAAAATAAAGAAACTTTGAATTCTTTTTATTATAATTATATTCTATCCAATTACTCTTTGTTAGTTTAATTTAATTTTAAACATTAAAAACAATCCAGCCAACCAAATTTTTAAGTAAAAAAAAAAAAAAAAAAAAATATTTTCCAATTTTTTTTTCAAAATATCCATTTTTTTTTGAGGTTGGCTGGATATAAAAATTTAATTAAAGTGGTGAGAAGTGATTTTATGCGGTGTTGGCCACTTTTTTTATTTTCCACGAGTTTCAAAGAAAAAAAAAAAATAAAAATGAGCCGCGTAGAAAATGGTTTTAGTTGAAAAAAATCTAGATTTTAGAATTTTTTTTTAAATACAGACTTAATTAAATTTAGTTTGAAATAATTTTTTCTATTCTTTGATATTTCAAAAGTGAATTGAAATATACAAAAATAAATAAAAATAGAAAAAGAGTAACAAAGTGACTTTTTTTTTAGTTTTTTTTTTTTTTTGATTAAATTAATTTAAGTATTTAATTGTCTTAAAATGAGTTTGCCAAAAAAAAAAAAAAAAAAAAAAAAAAAAAAAAAAAAAAAAAAAAAAAAATAATAATAATAATAATAATAAATTCCCTATCCGACTAATGGAATCTGATTTATTTTTTATTTTTTTTTTATTTTTTTTTTTTAAGTATACTATAACCCTTTAATGAAAAACAAACAAATATTTTTTTTTTTTATATTAAAAATGATTTTTTTTTTTTTTTTTTTTATTTATGATATATAAAAACAGAAATACCCAAAGTGATAAAATATAAAAAAAATTTATTAATCCTTTCTGTTTTTTTAATTTTTTTTTTTTTCAAATTTTATTTTCGAGGAACATATAAAAAAAAAATCTGAAAGATTACTAAGAGAATCTGATTTATTTTTGATTTTTTTTCGTCGAAATGAGCGGCGTGTTTATACTAAATCAAAAGAAAAAATGGAAATTTTTTTTTTTTTAAAACTCAATTTTTACCTTCCAAAAAATGAAATAATAATAATAATAAAATCTAAACAATCTTTCATATTTTTTAATCAAAAACTAAAAAAAAAATAAAATTTAACACCATATTGAGGGAATCAATTTTAAAAAAAAAAGTTTGAGATGAATGAAATTATTAAATTTTATTAAAAAAAAGATTTAATTATTGAGAAATATTTAATAAGAAACTTTAGTCAGTATTATCAGAGGCAGATTGATAAAGTGGATTTTCAGCGGCAGATGCAGATTGTTCGTAAAGTGGATTGGCATTAACACCGTCACCAAGGAAAGCGGCTTCACTAAAGAAAGTATCAGTTGGTGGTGCAGCTTTTCTTAATAATTTCCAAGCAGCAGCAGCAATTAAAGCAGTACCAGCGGCAGCACCAGCAATAGCACCTGTTAAAACAGTCTTATTATTAGTGGTTTGTGTGGTAGCTTCTGGTGCATTAACTTTAACATCAACATAACCAGTTGCATTTAAATGTGATTGAGCTCTAATGGCTGATGGTGCATTGTAACCTAAATCATCAACAAAGAGTTTAAGACGATAGTCACCAGCAGTTGATGCGATAACAGAAATTGAAACAATTGAACTGTTGAGTGGTTTCTTTGGTCCAATACATGTGATTGAAGCTAAAGTTTGATGATATTCACACATTGGTGATTGAGTGAATGAAAGTTTAATATCTTTGAGTGATGCAACTTTGTCATCTTTTTGACCAACTATTGAAACAACAATTGAAACATTGTTAGTTGTAGAATCTGGATCATCAAATTGTACACCCATTACAGAGGCAGTTAAATTGGTTTGAGTTGTGTAGTTTTTGTTACCAATGATTACAAATGGTGCAATATTGACAGTATTAACATTGATTAACACTCCGACGATTGGTGAATTAAGACCGCCATTGTCAGTCATAATAAATGTAATACGTGCATAACTTTCACCAGAGGTTTTTTTTGATGGTACAAATACGACATAGTAAAAACCATCAGCATTTTGTTCAACATTTGAAGAGTTACGAGTGATTGGCGCACCTGATGAATTTGAAGCAGTTGGATTATAAGCGTAAAGCGAACCTCGAAGTGGGAAATTTGGAATCATTGAAATTAATGGAGTAACTTGATCAACATCAATATCATTACCAGAATATTTAATTAGGACAGTGGTATTAATATTCATATTAATTAATGAAGTATTTTCAAATAAGACTTCACTTGAAA
Source organism: Dictyostelium discoideum AX4 (assembly GCF_000004695.1). Taxonomy (NCBI): domain Eukaryota; phylum Evosea; class Eumycetozoa; order Dictyosteliales; family Dictyosteliaceae; genus Dictyostelium; species Dictyostelium discoideum. The sequence continues at coordinate 1,210,799 of NC_007091.3, forward strand.
CGCCATCTAAAATCTTGTAACTAACTAATTCGATTGTTGGTGGTTGGTTGACATGAATAACATTAACAGTGACTGTATAAAGTTCAGAGTAAAGATCACCATCAAAGAGTTTGAAGTAAATGAAATCAAAATCATTACCATATTTATTACGTGGTGGCATGTATGCATAGTTGTATGAAGTTGAACCAGATTGTTGATTTGGATATGATGTAATTTCTGAATCCATAGTACCTTCGCTACCCATATTGTGAGCGATACTTAAAGTACCATTGTTAGTGAATCCAATAACTTGGATATTAACTTCAGAACCACCACCACCAATTCTACTAGTGATAGTTAATGGATAACGAGTGTTTTGTAAAACATCAATTACTCTTGCACCAGTATAAACTGGTGGATTTCTTGGTCTAACACTAAAGTAAACGATATCAGAATCTGATGTAAGACCTTGTTGATCAATGACAGTGTATGAAATTGAATCGAGTGGACTTTGTTGATCAATGGTATTCCAATTTGAAAGACCTGCATTTGGTTTGTATGAAAGTGCATTAAGGTTGTATGTTTCAGAAGCAATATTTGTTGTAGTAAGAGCAACACCAGTAGCGTTAATTAAAAGTTGACCATTGATTGGTAATGAAAGGATTTTAACTTTAATATCATCTTTTGGTGTTTCAATATCAGAACCATTAAAAGTGAATACTTTGACTGTATCTTGATCAAGTTGAACAGTGCCACCTTGAGTAGTTGGTGGAGTATTAATATAAGTATATTGAACATTAGCAGTTACTACACCAGTTGATAATGTACCAAATGGAATAGTCTTTGTAGTAACATCAGTACATTTGACAGCGAATGAACTTGAAACACTTGTGAATGGAGTTGGAGTAATTTTTGATGGATCTAATAACTTGAAACTGTATGAAGTACCAGAGAGAACAGTTGGAACTGATTCAATTAAATTACCATCTGAATCATACATACCAATTTGACTTGGAATGGAAACAACTGAACAAATAACACTATCACCATCTGGATCACTGGTGACCAAGTCTTGAGTTTCACCATCACCACTTTGAGATGTGAAAGAATATGAACTGACAACAACACTTGGCTTGTGATTAATTGGGTTAACAGTGACGGTGGTACTTTCAATTGATGACCCAGCTTTGAAAGTGTCAACAACTTGATATGAATAACTATCAGTACCCTTGAAACCAGGATTTGGTCTATAGTAATGAGTGAATGGAGCTTTTCCTTGAGTGGCAGCAATGCTACCATTTTGAAGAGTAACTAAAATACCATTGGATGGTGGAGTGGTAATTATAGCAATTAAATTATTAACATTTGGTGGATTGTAATCATCGATATCAGCATCGGTACCAGTTACAACATGTGCATCAGAATCTAAATAATCTTGATAAACACTGTAACCTTGAATTTTAGTTACAACTGGTGCAACATTAGTACGATTACCAACAATATTAACGACTACATTGACAGAATCTGATTCTAAACCTTGGTTATCAGTTGATGTGAATGAAATGGATGCATAATTTGAAATTGCGGAAGGTTCTCCATTGGTGAAACAAATAAGTTTGTTGGCTACTTTGTTGGTATAAGAAATTGATGTGTAGGTTGTAGTTGTAGAAATAGAGGTATATATGTTGGTTTGAGTAGAATTACATGTACAATCATTGGTTGAACAAGTGTAGAAATCACCCTTTGCGCCCTTGTTAACGGATTTAATGGTGAATTTTGCAGATGTTGAATCTGAATCAGTTGATACCAAAGTTAATGAAACAGAACCTCTTGGAATTACTGAAATTGGTGATGTTGATGATGAAACTGGTTTAATATTTGTATGAACAAGTTTAACAGTTAATGTACAAGTACTTGTAGAGATTGCACCAACACTATCGACAGCTTGGAATGATACTGGAACATCAATAGCATTGGTTGGATTAACGGTTTGGGTAAATGTGATTTCAGAACTAGTTGGAATTTTAGATGTTGAAGTAACAGCAACACCACCAAAAGTTAATGTACCATATGCAGTTAAATCGGTTGGACTAGTGAATTGAATGAATGGTGTGGCATCTTCAAAATCGGAAGCACTCAATACAAATTTGTTAGCAACATTCAAAGTTGGTGAAATTGTTTTTTGTTGACAAGTTGGTAATTGATTGACTTTGTTGATGGTGATTGAAACGGTTGCAGATGTAGTACTATTAAGACAACCATCATTGGCAACGAAACTAACACTGATTGGTAATAAATAGTTAATGGCTGGAGTGAAGGTGAAAGTCTCGGTTGAATCGTAATATTTACTTTTTTGGGTTGAAACATCTTTATTATTACTATCGGTAATAACACCAACGTCACTTGTTAAGAAGGTAGTGAAAGCAAAGGTTAAAATATTGAAATCTGGATCAGTACCTGTTAATTTAAAGGTAGCAAATGAATTTTGATTTACAGAGAATGCAGTTCCGGTTGGAGTTGGTGGACGATTGTAATTGATTGAAAAATCAGTTTGGCCAAAACCAATTGCTGAAACTGATGCAACTGGTGATACGATTGAGGTTGCTGATGGTTTGGTTAAAACAAGACCACTAACGGTTTTAACGGTATCAGCGGTGGAAGATACAGCGACATCTGATGGTGTGGATTTAACGAATGAAGCGCCATTGGTTGTATTATCGGTTTTATAAACAACATTTGATAAAACACTCTTTAAACCAGCTACAGCTTTAGCAGAGATATCGATGGATGTAGCAGCAGAGACAGTGCTATAACCAAAATCAGCGGTTGAAATTGCTGAATTCCAATTTGGAATTGATGAGGCACCAAAACCAACAACAACTGGCGCAATTGAATTTGAAATGTAAGTATTGACGAAATTAGTTATAGCAGCAGAGTTTGAAGAATGATCTTTATCGGTAAGTACAACAATTGCTTTAAAGGAGCCAGAGTTCCAACCATTTGAGTTTGATGCAGCATTTGTTGCACCCAAAAGTGAATTACCACTTGAGGTTGAAGTATAAGATGAGACAGCATAACCATTGATAGTATTAACGATATTGCTACCAATGATTGAACCTGGAGCAAAATTGAAACCAGATGAAGAGGCATCACTGAAATAACCAATACCAAATTGAGTTGTTTCGCAAATACTCTTTGAAACCTCAGTGACAAATGTTGAAATACTTGATTGAACAACACCAAAGAGAGTTGATGAGGCGACATTGACATCGACTAAAACGAAAACGTCAATTTTTGTTAATTTTTGTGGAATGTTTAATGATGTAGTTAAAGCGAAATCACTTTCGATATATAGTTGAACTTTGGTTGGATTGACAAAGAATGATGGAACAGAGGTGGAGAGGAGAATAGAATTTTTCAAATCTTTACAACTTTGAGATAATGGAACATCACATTTATCACCACTGTAACCATTGATACACATACATTTACCATCACCTAAAATACCTTCATTTGGAATACCTTTATCGCATGGTGGGGTTGGATCACAATTTTGACCATAATAACCGGTACTACAATCGAAACAATTTGAAGTTGGATCCCATTTATCACCATCACATTTACATTTACCAGTTGAAGGATCTTTATGACCATTACCACATTCTGGTTTAGCAATGAAAATTGTAAATGAACGAGATGATGATGTTAAACCATTTGAATCATAACAAAAGATTGAAGTTACATAAACACCAACATTTGCAGCGACTGGAGTCCATGAAAGAATATTTTTAACTGTACCTTGACTTGAAGTTCCTTCTGCAATGGCTGCACCAGCTGGTACATTAGCAGCTTGGATACCGACAGTTCTAGTTGTATAATCTGATTTACATGAGAGTGTGATACTATTTGGTTGACCAACAGTGAATGGAATTAATTGATTATCTTGTGGGGTTGGTGAAACAAAGTATGGTGGATAATTAGTTGTTGAACAAGTATTGCTAGTTGTTGAACCAGCGTTGGCACAATTTTTACATTCTGAATTACCATTACATGTTGCACCACCATTGGAACAACTTGGATCACATTTACCTGGTTCAGTAATTGATTCTAAAATGAAATCGACTACGGCATATGCTGGTGGAACGGCATCATCTGTGATATAAATTTGAGTAGAATAAAGACCAACTGAAGTTGGTAAGAAAAAAACATGACCAGTACTATTGATTTTCATTCCAGATGGTTGGGTCATTGGATAAACGGTTGAGAAAGAGAATGAAAGTTTATCATCAACATTTGGGTCACTTGCAATAACACGGAAGTTATTATTTTTGTTGGCAATAACTTGGACAATTGGTAACATACCTGATACTGGTGAATGATTTACTGATGGCCAATTTTTGTTATCAAGATAAACACTACTAGTAATGTTCCAATCAGCATCTTTATTATTGAGAAGTGTACTAATTCTACAACATGATGTAAACATGGCAAGATATTGTTTTGAGTTGTTTGGAGTTAAGGCAGTATAGGTTTTAGTAAAGATAAATTGACCAAAGAACCAATCATTCTTGGTATCAAAACTGGTCACAGATGCCCTAACTGATGTAGATGAACCATCACCAAAAGTTAAAGTACCAAGAGTAATTTTTTCTCCAATTACAATTGATGATGAGCTTGTTTTATAAAATGTAGTTCTAAATGCGAAATTTGTTGTAAATTTAATAATCTTTTTTTTTTTTTTTTTTTTTTTTTTTTTTTTTTTTTTTTTTTAAATAAAAAGAAAAAATTAGTAATTGAATAAAATAAATAAATAATAAGTTACTTACGTTATGTGCTGTTGTGGGACTCCATGAGATACTACCAAATCTGAAATGGGTGGCTAAAATAAAAAATTAAAAAAAAAAAAAAAATTGAAAAATAAATAAAAAAAATGAAAATCGAAAAAAGGTCAGAAAAGTTTTAAAAAGTAATCGATTTTTAGTATTATTATTTTTATATTATTATTATTATTTATTAATATTTATTATTATTATTTATTTATTATTTATGTATCTATCCATTTATTTTATTTATTTATTTTAATTTTATTATTTTATTATTATTATTATTTTTATTGTTATTTTAGTTTTTAATTTTTATTTTAATTTTTAATTTTAGATCTTACCTTCAGTGACACAAAATATTGCAAGTAATACAAATAAAAATTTGAATAAATTATTCATTTTATTACTTTAAATAGAAATCGATTTTTCTATTTTTTTTTTTTTTTTTTTTTTTTTTTTTTTTTTTTTTTTAAAAAAAATAGACAGGAAAATTAATTTTTTAAATTTTTTATTTCTTAAAAAAAAAAAAATAAAATAAAAAAATAAAATGAATTTACAAAGAATTAATCTTTGTGTGTAAAAATACAATGGAAAATGAAAATGATTAAAAATAATTTTTTTTTTTTTTTTTGATTTAGTAACTATTGTTTAAATTTTTTATAAAAAAAAATAAAAAAAAAATAAAAAATAAAATAAATTTTAAAGATATTTTTGAAGAAAAAAAAAACTTAAAAATAAAAAAAAAAATTGTCTCATGTGAAATCGTTAATCAAATCGACGATTATGTTTTTAATCATTTGATTTCTTTTTTTTTGAGGCCCAAAAAAAAAAAAATTTTTAATAAAAAATTGGAGGTTTTTTTTTTTTGCCGTTAGATTTTTTTTTATATTTTTTTTATTTTTTTTTTATTTTTTATTTTTTTTTAGCTTTTGTAAACAGTGTTAAATTTCCAATAAAAAGTAAAATTTTAAAAAAAAAACCCAAATTAAATAAAAAAATTACCCAATATCCTTTTGCGTGAATAATTCATTTTAAAAAAAAAAAAAAAAAAAAAAAAAACATTTATTTATTATTTTTTAAAAATAGAGTTTGCAAATGAACATCAAAATATTTTATTAATTTGGCACCTCTGTTAGATGCAAATATTAAAATATTAATATAAAATTACACTTGTTGAGAAAATAAAATGACTGAAAAAAATTGTTAATTGTTTTATTTTTTTGATTATTGCTTTTTATTAGTTTTATTTTTTTTTTTTTCTTTATTTTTTTTTATTTTTCTTTTCTTTTTTTTTTTTTTATTTTTAAAAATTTAGAATTTCAGATCACACAAAAAAAAAAAAATTTTAAAAAAAAAAAATTTAACGTGCCCCAATCAAATAAAATTTTTCCGATTTCTTTTTTATTTTTTTCTTTTTTTATTTTTTTTTTTTTAAAGAATATTATTATTTCTTTTTCTTTTTTTTTAAAAATAAATAAAAAGGGGGAGTTTTTTTATTTAGGAATTAAAAAAAAAATATAATTAAATTTTTGGTTTACCATAATTTTTTTTTTTCCCAAATTTAACAAAAAATAGAAAATTTTTTTAAAAGTCCAATTAAAAAAAAAAAAAAAAAATTGAAAAAAAAAAAAAAAAAAAAAATTGAAAAAAAAAAATTTGTTTAAAAAAAAAAAAAAAAAAAAAAAAATGATACACACCCATGAAATGTTCTATCAATGGAACCTTTCAGCTATGAAATAGAAGGATTCAAAAAATCGGATAAAGATTTACCCTTAGAAATTAGTTGCAATGAAGAAGAAAATGAATATAAAATGAAAAATAATAATAATAATAATAATAATAATAATAATAATAATAATAATAATAATAATAATAATAATAGTAATAGTAATAATAGTAGTAATATTAATAATAGCAACTTTAATAAAATTTTCTTAATGAAATGGGTGATTGTTGTAAATATAATATCTCCATTCACAATATTTTATCTTTATCTCCTATATTTTGATTCAATAAATAGTGAAGCAATTAAATCTGAAATGGAGTTTAATTTAATCATTCATATTTATAGATCAATGTGGTCACTGGTATTATTATTATTTTTATCATCGTATGTATTATTTAATATAATAATATCATAAATTGGTTTATTTACTGAATCAATTTTTTTTTTTTTTTTTTTTTTTTTTTTTTTTAAATTAAGTTAAAATTTATATATATGGGATAAATTTAATATAAAATACTTTTCAATTTTTAAATTTAAAGATTTTTTAAAAAATCCACCCCTTCCAAATCCAAATCCAAATATAAATATAAATATAAATGCGATATCAACAGATGAAGGACCAATTATATTTAATATTTTATTTAAAAAATCAATTGCTTTACTTTTTATTTTATCAGTATCAGTTTTAGCTTCAATTTTAAATCAAAGTTACAATAATAAAATAATTTCAATATTTATATGGACTTGCTTTTTTATTACACTATTTTATAATAGATTTATTAGATTATTAGTTACTGAAAATATTATTTTAATTTTAAAAGCACCATTTAAATCAATTACATTTTTATCGTATGTATTATCAACTCTAATTTTTAAAGAAAATCTAATAATAATAATAATAATAATAATAATAATAATAATAATAATAATAATAATAATAATAATAATAATAATAATAATAATAATAATAATAATATTAATAATAATAATAATAATATTTATTTATTTAGGTTTTGGATTGCAGATCAAATTACAAGTTTATCAATATTTTTAAAAGATTTCAATATGTCATTATGTTTTTTAATATCATTTTTTAACATTGAATATTGCAGTAAACAATTTGAATGGTTGTCAATAATAATACCAATATTACCATTTTCATTCCGAATTAATCAATGTCTTCGAGTTTATTATGATAATAATGAAAACAAATCACAATTATTCAATGCATTAAAATATTTTATGGGTTTGGTTGTTTTATTCTTTTCAAATCTTTATCATAATAAGGATAATGGCGAAGTTTATAAAATTTATTGGATTTCATTTGCAATGATTAGTACAATTTTTTCAACCTATTGGGATATTGTAAAAGATTGGGGTTTATTTTCAAAAAGTTCAAAAAATTATTTATTAAGAGATCAATTATTATTTATTTATAAACCTGTAAATATTTTATTATTATTAATATTATTAAAAATATTTTTTAAAAATTAATATGCATATTAATATTTTAAACATCTTTTTTTTTTTTTTTTTTTATAAAAAAGTTTTATTATCACTCAATAATTTCAAATATAATTATGAGATTTACATGGGTTATATTAATAAATCCATCATATTTTGGGTTTAAATCAAGTAATGAAATTTTAATTGGTATATTTTTAGTGTCAATTGATATTGTTAGGCGTTGTCAATGGAATTTTTTAAGGTTAGAATATGAAGTAATTCAATCAAGTTTTAAAAATTTTAAACAAATAAATATTGAAGAAATATAACCAATTTTTTTTTCTTTTTTTTTTTTTTTTTTTTCTAAACTATTTAATACATATTTATTTTATATTTATTTATTTATTTTTTAATCTATAAATAGAATTGTTGGTTTTTTTTTTTTTTTTTTTTTTTTTTTAATTATTTGAATCTTCACTACTACTATCACTAGAATCATCTAATGGTTTTGTTGGAGTAGAATCATTATTTGAAAGTTGTTTTGGAGGAGTTGGTAATGGTTTTTGTTGTTGTAATTGTTTTGGAGATTGTTTTTGTTGTTGTAGTTGTTGTTGTTTTTGTTGTTGTTGTTGTTGAATTGGTGTTATTGGTCTTTTAACAAGGGTATATATAGTATTTCCTCTATTTAATTGAATATGTTGATTCTTTGAAGTTTCTGTGTAAACTGGTTCAACTGGAGTATGAGTTTTTAAGATTAGTTCAATTTCTTCTAATTTCTTTGTAATTTCAATAAAGGAAGGACGACAAGTTGGATCTTGAGCCCAACAGATATTTAAAAGGCTATCATACTCTGGTAAATTATGAGATGGTAGTGATGGACGTACACCCTCGGTAATTAAACCTTCAACTTCAGACATAAAGGTAATATTTGAAAAGAATCTTGTACGTGATAAAAGTTCAAATAGGATTACACCATATGCATAGACATCACTTTTATCCGAACATAATTCATTGTTTATTACCTCTGGAGCTAACCAAACTGGATTTTGAACCGAACGATTTGCAACGGTGGTTGAGAAGCCTGATAATGAGAAATCACAAAGATGGCATTCCATAGTTAATGAATCTTTACTTGAGAGTAGGATATTTGGACTCTTTAAATCACGATGAACCACTGATGGTCTACTATCATGAAGCGTTTGTAAAGATGCTGCGATACCTTTGGCAATTTTAATTCTTAATTGCCAGTCTAATGGATTTTTGAGGTCATGAATGTAATCGTAAAGATTACCACCACTTTGGAATTCTGTGATAATTGCCAATGGTTCCAAACAAAAACCTTTAAGATCGAGGATATTGTCATGAATGAACGAAGAGAGACAAAAGATTTCACGACGATATTCAGCGAAAACCTTTGAAAAATCACTTCCAACCACATCGGTTTTTAAAAGCTTGATAGCGACATCCGATTGCCTCCATTTACCTTTGTAAACGGTTGCTGTACCACCTTCACCAATTGGATTTGGATCGAGTTCAACCTCTTTGAAATCTATCAACTTGTGACGTAAATCGTTCATAGTTAAATCTGGTGCCAATTGATTCAATTTTATTGGGATCGAAGAATGAATTGGACAACTTTGATAGGTTTTACCTTTGATTACAGATTCTTCGATTTGATTGAGACTAAAAAGATATTGTTCGGATTTTGGTAAAGTTTCAATACAATGAATACATGAAATATAGATTGTATAGGCAAGTTGATTGTAGGATTCCAAAATTGATTCGAAAATTTGTAAGATATGTCTACACATTTTCGATGAGGAAATTTCAATTTTTGTATCACCAAGAACTTGAATCGATACTAAATCATCAGCCTCTAAAACAGAGATTGTTGAACTTCTACGGAATGGATTCTTTGCATTTGGAGACATCGGGAATCTTCTAGCCACAGGGAATGATAGGTAACAATTCTCCAAGATAACTCCATTCTTCCAACAATGTTTAATTGAACAAAACATATACAATTGACTCAATAATCTTGGGAAGAAACTTGATGGTATCTTTTTTTCAAATTGGAATATTCTACAAAGAGATCTTGGTTCACCAACATCTAAAAACATCTTATCCATTGACATTGGTGGTTCATTCGGTAATTCATTTGGTAAGAAAATCACTTTTTCATTTAATAGTTTCAATTTATCATACTTTTGTTGTAATTGTAAATTCTTTAATGGTGATAATAAATTATTTAAACTTGAATTACTACCATGATGATGAGTTAAATTTGAATTACTACCATTACGAATTGGTGATAATGCTAAATTTGGGAATTTTAATGGACTTGAATTATTTGATCCACTTGAATTTAATGTATTAATATTACCACCATTACGAATTGAAATTGATCTTAATGATGGACTACCACTAATTGATAATCTATTTAAATTTATACTAGTTTGTTGTTGTTGTTGGTGGTGGTGGTGTTGGTGTTGGTGTTGAGTTGATGATTGTTGTTGTTGTTGTTGTTGTTGATTAGAAATTGGTGATGGATAAACAAAGCCCCAAGAAGTTGGATCATAGAGTGTATCAATTTGATAAGCTATATTAAATTTCTTGGCCAATGTTAATAAATATGGATATAATCTTGTTGGAATATCATTCCAAATACCTTCTAAATTACTCATTAATATAATATCCCTTTTTCTAATGGTTGGGTTAGCTACTTTATTACTTCCACTACTTTCCTTATTAAAACTATCGTTCATACTACTATCTAATAGAATTGATGATGTATTTGGTTGAATTGGAATTGAAATGGTTGATAATGAAATATTTGATAATGATACAAGTGATGTAGGTGTTTGTAATGGTGTTGATGTTGATGTTGATGTTGATGTTGATGTTGATGTTGATGTTGATGTTGATGTTGATGTTGATGTTGATGATGAATTTGTGGATGTGGTAGTAATTTGTGATGGTATTGATGTATTGTTTAAATTTGTAGAATTTAAAGGTATTTGAGGTGGTGTACTTGGGGCTGATGATGATTGTTTTAAGGTTAACAATAAATTTAAAGTATTTGATAACCAAATTGGATCTAAAATTACCCAATCATGATCTTCGGACCAAAATAATAAGCCTAATTCAGTGAGTAATTCACAAGTATTTTTAGTTTCAATCTTATCTAATTTACACATTTCACCAATTGAAAAAAGTTCCTTCTTTGAAATGAATGGAGTTTGTAATGTTTTAATATGTTTTTCAAATAATTTTTGACTACTTGAAACTTTTGTACCAAATGGTTTAAAATTTAAAAATACATTCTTAATTTCTTCACGTAATTTTGGCATACCACCTAAAATGTTATTACTACTACTAATATTAATATTACTACCATTATTATTATTAAGGTTACTATTATTAAGGTTATTATTATTATCATTGTTATTATTATCATTATCATTATTATTATTATTATTATTATTATTATTATTATTATTATTATTATTATTATTATTATTATTATTATTATTATTATTATTATTATTACTATTATTATTATTAATATTATTATTATTACTATTATTACTATTACTATTACTATTACTATTACTATTATTATTACTATTGTTATTACTATTATTATTATTATTATTGTTATTATTATTATTATTATTATTATTATTATTATTATTATTATTATTAATATTATTATTATTAATATTATTATTATTATTATTATTACTATTATTATTATTATTATTATTACTATTGCTATTACTATTACTATTATAACTATTATTATTATTATTATTATTATTATTATTATTATTGTTGTTATTATTATTATTAATAATATTATTATTATTATTGGTATTTTCAACATTATTATCAATACTATTATTAATTGATGGTTGTACTGGTACTACATTACCACCACTATTATTATTATTATTATTATTATTATTATTATTATTATTATTATTATTATTATTATTATTTAAAATATTAATGAACGAAAAGGTAAAATTTGGGAACAGATTATGACATTTTTGTTCAATTTTTGGAGTTATGAAGGTGTAATAGTCTTTTGGTACATCTTGACAATAATCACTATTGTAAAGACCAACTATGAAAACAGTGGCAAAAGTGCATCTATCTCTAATTGATTCTAACCATTTATAGATTCTAGTTGGTTCCTCACTTTCTGATAGTGCCCAAACTAAACAGTAAACAGCTCTCTTTGAGAAAAGATGTTGACTACAATTGGTATTACTAATACCAATTCCATTACCATTACCACTACCATTACCACTAGCACTAGCACTACCACTACTATTAAGTTGTGATAAATCACGAATGAAAATTGTTAAATTCTTTTTCTTTGAAATTTCTTGAGTATTAAAACGAGAATTTAAAAATTCTTCTTTATTCAATTTAGTACATTCTTGATTTGAAGAAGAGATCATAATTGGTTGAGAAATAAAACTATTAGTACAATGAATTGTTGAAGCCAAATTATATAATGCAGAATTTGGATAATTTTCATAATCGATTTCCCATTTAATTGGTAAATTTTGATTAAAACCAATTTGTGAAGAATATTGATGTTGTTGATATTGTTGTTGTTGTTGGTGCTGTTGTTGATAATTAATATTAATACCTTTTTTATCTTTATCTTTTGAACCATAACCAATATTTTTATGTTTTTTCTCTTTTTCTTTTTCTTTTTCTTTCTCTTTTTCTTTTTCTCTTTCTTTTGAAGTTAATGGTTTTGCAATTGTTAAATTTTTAATGAATTCATTTTTAATTTGTGGATTTGTTATATCAGAGATAATGATTAATTTATTTCTTGGATGAAATTGAGATTGTTGCATTTGTAATGTTAGATAACGCAAGATAGCATCAGTGGTTTCTAATTCTCTAAATGGTGACTCCATTATATTTGAATTGACAATTAAAGATTTCAATTTCTTTAGTAATGCCAAAGTATGAGGTAATGTCGTAATTTGTGGATTTCTATCAAGATTCAATAAGGTGAGTGATAATAATTTCGTACCGATTGATGGTGATACATAAGTTAGTTTATTACCATCCAATCTTAATTCCGATAGTAATGGTAAATTAAAATCGTTGAAAGAGATATTATACAATTGATTATTATGTAGATACAATTTCTTAAGTGATGGTAACATTGCATGAATTGGTACATTTGTAAATTGATTATCAGATAAATCTAAAACCGATAATTTGAAAAGTCTTTTAAAATCAATTGATATCTCTGAAAGTTTATTTTGATTTAAATATAAGGCTTCAAGATTAACTAAATTATCCAATAGCTTCAATGGAACGGTCGATAGTGAACAACCAGTTAACTCTAAATGAATCAATGATCTCATTTCAAACATTTGATTTGATAGTTTCTGTAATGGATTTGGACCCATTCTAAAATGAATTATCTCATTCATTAGGAAACAACTTTTATCATCTAATTTGTGACATTTAAATTTGGTGATTTGATTATTTCTTAAATCCAACATTCTCAATGAACCCAATTTAAAGAAACCCAATGGTAACTCTCTAATTTGATTATTTTGAACGTAGAGCTCCTCCAAACCAACACATAACGATAAAGCTTGTGGGAAAGATGATAAACGATTATTTTGAACTGATAAACATTTCAATTGTTTCATTTTACTAATTGATTCAGGTATAATTATTAACTTATTATTATCCAATACCAATTTAGTTAGAGTCGATAGAGTATAGATTGATTTATGTAAAGATTCCAATAGATTATGTGATAAATCAAATTCTTGTAATTTCAATTTTGAACCAATCAATTTCAATAAACTACTTGGTATTGATTTAATTCTATTATCTTGTAACCAAAGATGAGTAAGATTACTCAATAGAATGATTTCAATTGGAAAAGTATTGAAATAATTTCTTGAAAGATTTAATTTGGTTAATGTTGAGAAATAAGATAATAAATTTCTATCAATTGAAAGAAAAGTTAATTTTTGAGAGATTAAATCACATTTAACTTTACCAATTAATTTCTTTGAAATTTGTTGAGATTCTCTTGAATTTATAAATTCTGTAAAAAATGATGACCATAAAATAATTTGATCATTATCACATGATGGTTTAATCATTTCATTAAAATCCTCTTGTTTAAAAATGAATGATTGTCTTGGTGAAATTGGTGATGGTAATTTATTTGTTGACGATGATGACGACGATGAATTTGCACTATGTTTATAAAGTAAATTTATAAATGTTGATTTATTTTGATTAATAAAAGTCCAAATTGATGGTGATCTCTTTAAGAATTTTCTTTCACTATCTCTTAAAGCCTCTGAATATAAGAAATTACCAAATCTACCAGAGAATGATTCCTTTACTAATAATAATAATAATGATTCATTAAATTCAAAATGGAATGGGAATTGTCTTTGTAATTGCCAAACTGCATCTAAAAATTGAACGAAAATTGGTGAAAATGATCTATTAACTAAAATTGATGATTCATATTGATCTTGAAATAAATAAGTTTTCTTTTTTTGTGATTCTGTGTGAATTGTATCTGGTAATACAAAATTTGAATCATATTTATCTAAATCATTAATTAATGATGCAATACCTGATGATCCTTTTGAAATTGATCCTGATGATTTCTTTGTAATTGATGGTGTAGTTGATGTTGATGATGATGATGATGATGATGATGATGAATTTTCTTTATTACCATTATTATTATTTAAATTATTTTGTTCTTTATGATAATTTATATTATTAAAAGGGAAACCATATTGAATCCATTCTTTTTCAATTAAAATTAAGAAACCATCTAAAGTTCTATAGAATGGATCACTTAATACCATTGTTAAAGATGAAATTGAAGCTAAATCCAATGTATGTAATGGTGAATCGATTGGTGGTTTCAATAAAACTGAAGAACCTTCATCTAAAAGATTTGAAACTTTTACACAACCTTCTAATAATAATTTGACAGAATCAACCCATTTAGATTCTTCAATTGATTTCCAAGCATCCATTGAACCATCGAAACTTGTAATCGATTGATAAAGATCGAACCAACATGCTTCAACTTGTTCTCTAGTTGGTATTGATAAGAAAATGATATTTGAACTATTCATTTTAAATTGTTCATAAACTGATATTATATTGATATGATTATCACTTGTACCACCAACTTTATTAGTGAATACAATAGTTGCTTCATTTTGTCTTTTATTAATTTTATTATTATTATTATTATTATTATTATTATTATTATTATTATTATTATTATTATTATTATTATTATTATTATTATTATTATTATTATTATTATTATTATTGTTATTGTTATTGTTATTTGATGATGAATTTAATTGATTTTGTTGCATTTGCTGATGAATTTGTTGAAATTCTTTATTTAAATTATTACTACTATTATTTAATGATGTTGATGGTGATGATGATGTTGAAGATTGTAGTTGTTCTTCTTTATTTACAAATAAATTATATAATTTAACATCTACAGTATCAGTTGATATTGTAGTTTGAATTGGTATTATTGACGAGGTTGATGATGATAGAAATCCTTGTTTATCCTTTTTAGACGATTTTGAAGGAATTCCTTTTGATGATCTAAGTGAACTTAATGGTGATGATGTATCTTTTTTATCTACAATTTGTTGTTGTCTCTTTTTAATTGGTGAAGGTGGTTCTATTTCCCCCACAATTAAATGATTACTATTTGAAATACCACTAGTATTTGTACCAATGGTTGAACTATTTGTTATTATTACAGAGTTATTATTAATAATGGTACTATTATTATTATATGCTAATGTACCACCAGAATTAAATTTATTATTAAATGGTTGATTATATACACAAATTCTAAATAACATTGATTTATTATTTTGATTTGACCAAGAGAAAATTGGAATTTTAGATTGAGTTTTACGAACATAACTTTGAAGTAATTCATCACCAATCAAATTTGGTATCAAAATACGTTTTGGATAAATGGTTGAAGTATCCCTTGAAAGGAATTCAACAACTCTCCAATCTTTATCCAAATCCAATTTCAATCTTTGACCCTCGATCAATGGTGAATAAATATCCCAAATATTTGTAGTATAATCATGGCTACCATTACCTCCAACACTATTCCTATTACTGCCATTGATATTGGCAGTGGATGTATTAGTGATACCACTTCTACCTAGACTAATTAAATTTGAACTACTATTGTTATTATTGGCCAATAGTGGTGCTCTTGGTATTTCATTATTTACACTTGAGAAATATCTACCGAAATCAATCAATGGGTTAATGTAATATGCTAAAATTAAATTCAATTTCTCTAAATCTCTAAAATTTGATTCATCACTAAAACCCATATATTGGAATCTAATATTCTTACAATAGCAAAGGAATATTTGAAATTGTGATCTATTAACACCACCATTTTGAAAGGTGGTTGGTGTTGACATCATTGGTGTCGTTGATTTTAATGATTTTCCAAATGATTCCCATTTTATAATTGATGTTAGAATGATTTCAAATGAATATAATTTAATTTCAACAAATTTACTTGAATTGTTATTATTATTATTATTAATTGATGAAAATGATTGTGTTGGTGTTATAATATCTTCTGGTAATAATATTGAATTAGATTCAGAATCAATTGAATTTGATTCATCTTTTTTCCAAATCATTCTATAATTTGTAATAAACAATGTACCAGATTGCCATAATGTTACATCTGTATTACCGTTTTTATCATTTTTATCATTTTTATCACTTTTACTACTACTACTGATTGTATGTTCTAATTTTAAATTTGTTGGTGGTATAATAACATTCTTTATCTGCATCATTATAAATTCACCTGGTAATGTAATTGGTCTTTCATCAATATGTACAAATATATCTTCACAACTTGTTATTAATGTCGATGTTGATGAATAAAATGCACTATGTGTTTTATAATTTACAAATAATGGTGTAAATAACTCTGATAATTTTTCAATTAAAGTTTTTTGTGGGGGTTGTGGGGGTTGTTGTTGTTTTGGCTGTGTTTGTGGTGAAGTTGGTGGCGTAACTTGGATTGATGGTGGAATAATTTCACCATTATCATTATTAATATTATTATTATCATTATTATTATCATTATCATTATCATTATCATTATCATTTTTATTATTATTATCATTATTGCTATTATCATCACTTGATTGTTGTGGTAATCGCTGAGTTGAAGTTGATAGCGGTAGTGGTTGTGGCTCTGGTTCCAATGTACTCGTTGATGAAGATAATGATAATGTTAAAACTTCTGTTGATTCTCTTTGTTGTTGTTGCTGTTGTTGTTGTTTAAATAAACAAGCTGAAACATGTTTCTTTAAAAAGAATAATAATCTTTGTAAAAATTCTCTAGACTCTACTGATAATTTTTGTGCTAAATATTGAATATCCCAATAACCACCATATTGTGAGTTTACTAAAAAAAAAAAATATGATTAGTATAAAATTAATAAAAATCTATGAGAAATATATATAAATTTTTTTTTTTAAAAAAAAAAAAAAAAAAAAAAAAAAAAAAAAAAGATACATTACAAGCAGAAGTATGATTTTTAATAGCATTATATAATTCAACATTTAATAATTGGTCAGGTAAAGATGCAATGAATTCAACCAAGAGAGCTGCTACATCATAGGGATCTTGTGGATCTGGATAATAGAAATTGAAATCACCAGTTCTTTCAAATGAATTTCTCATAAATTTAACTTTTTCATTATTATATTTTCTAAAGAATAAATCTTCAACATGACCTAATAATAATAATTATAATTATATAATAATATTTTACTTTATATAAGAATATGAATTACAACAACAACAACCACTACTACAAAATTATAAATTATAAATTTTACTTACAATGACCTTCTAAAAATGAAATTGATTTCTCTAATAAAATTGGAATTGATAAACCATTATCTTGACGTTTGATTAAAGAATATAATGGTGTACCAAAATATTGAAAATCTGAAAACTGATTACTATTATAGAAATGAATAGGTGGTGATTGTTGATCAAATATTGGTAATGGTGTATTTGGCATTATAAATTCAAAGTTTGAAATATTTGATTTAATTGATGATGATGAACCATTCTTTTCAGTTTTTAAAGATTTAAATTTTAATGAATTATATATATGTTTTAGTTTCGATGATTTTGGTGGTTTTGGTGTTTTCACTGTACCAGACGATGATGATGATGATGCTGCTGACATAGTTGGTGATGTTGTTGAAGTTGATGTTATATCTGATGATTCACTAGTTTGTGAATAGAACGAGTCTGATCTAATTCCACCATTACCACCATTATTTGATGGATTATAGTCAATACTTCTTGTACTTGAAGATCTTAATGATGAATATGAAGTTGAATTTGTGGATGCTGCTAATCTATTTATATTTTCAGAATCACCTTCAACTGATGGAGTATTTAAGGAATTAGTATTATTATTATTATTATCACCTTCCATAAATTGTTGTTGTTGTTGTTGTTGCTCATCATCTTGCTGTTGTTGTAATTGTTGTAAAATTTTCTTTTCTTTATCTTTTTTACTTGTTCCAAATAAAGTTTTAAATTTTAATGTTCCACTTCTTGATTTTTTAGTTTCTTCTTTTTCACCAGTATCTTCATTTGATCTTTTGGATTTTTTATCAAATAAATTAGCAATTGATGTCATTATTTATTTTTATTATTATTATTATTATTATTACTGTTGTTATTACTATTATTATTGTTATTATTTATGATTAAAAATTAATTTGTTAAAAATTTAGAAAAAAAAAAAAATATATATTTTTTTTTTTTTTTATTTTATTATTTATTGTTTTTAATATTTTTTTTTTTTTTTTTATAGTGAGGTGTGTGCGAATTTTAAATACCACCAAAATGATGGTGTGATTATTATTCTAAAATGAGTGGTTTTTTTCAACTGTCAAAAATAATAAAAAAATAAAAAAAAAAATTTAAAAATAAAATAAAAATGATTGGTTATTTTGAGTGTGTATGTATGTATGTGTGAGTAAGTGAGTGTGGTTTGAAAGAAAATAAAAATGAAAAGGGTGGCGAAATCCAAAAAAATCTCCAAAAAAAAAAAAAAAAAAAAAAAAAAAAAGTTTTTAAAGTACTATTTTTATTATTAATTATAAAATACACATTGAGTTGATACCTTTAATGTGGTAAAAAAAAAAAAATAATAATAAAGTGTTGAAACAAACAAAACAAAAAAAAAATAATTAAAAATACAATTTAGGCGCACTTTTTTTTTTTTTGAACGATGAAAAAAAAAATAAAAAAAAAATAAAAAAAAAAGAAAAAAAATCAAAAAAAAAAAAAAAAAAAAAGAAAAAAAAAAAAAAAATCAAAAAAAAAAAAATTTCAAATTTGAAGTGCTCAACCAATCAGTTTTTTTTTTTTTTTCTATTCATTGAATTTTAGTTTTATTATAAAATAAAAAAACAATACCTGCTAAAATATGCAAACCCCAAAAAAAAAAAACTATTTATTTATTAATAAAATATATTATATTTATTTTATTATATATATATATTTTTTTTGGTATTTGCATATTTTCTCTTTATCTTTATTGGAAATACAATTTTTTTTTTTTTTTTCTAAACAATTTTTATTTTTTATTTTAATTTTATTTATTTTTTATGATGAATAACGATTTGTTCTAAAATATCTTGTAAAGAAACAACACCAATTGGATGATGATCATCATTTACAACAAATACTCTATGTGCTTTTTTTTCAGAAACATTTTCAACAACACTTTTAAATGTATCACTTGGTTTACAAAAAATATAATTATTATCCTGAAAAAATAAAAAAAATAAAAAAAATAAAAAATAAAAAATTAATATTATTAAAATTTTAAAATAAATAAATAAATAAATAAATAAAATTAAATAAAATAATATTCTATATTCTACGTATTAATAAAAACATACAGTGACTTTTTTTAAAGCTTGTAAATATTCAGATACAGGTAAATGTAATAATTGAAGGTATTGGAATTTTGGTTTAATTAACTTTAAATCACTATCACCAATAGCGCCAATTAATTTACCTTGTGAATCTGTAACACCAACACCACTAACACCCATTTTTGAAATTAATTTGAATGCATCCCATGCTTTTTTATCGCTTGAAATTGAAACTACATCACTTGTACCAATTTTCATCTCTTTAATTGTCATTTTACCTAATTTTTCTAATTCTTTATCCATTGCAAATAAATGAGATATACATTCAATAATTCTTGACTTTTTTTAAAAAAAAAAAAAAAAAAAAAAAATATATAATTAATAAAAAAAATAAAAATAAAAATAAAAATATTTATGGTGATAAATTTATACGATACATTTGTAATTATATTACAAAGTTCACCTTTTTGATTTAATACGGCAACTCTTCTAATATTATTTTTAACCATTAAACCAGCGACATTATCCAACATAGTTTCACTATCGACTACAATGAAAGGATCTCTTTTTGATGAATCACAAATATCAGCCACTATACTTTTTTTAAATAATTTTCTATCTTGAAGATCCAATAAAACAGTATTGATATCACCTTCTTGTTCCCAATGTTGAGTTGTTGATGTTGTAACAATCTCTTTAATTAAATCTAACATTGAAAAGAAACAATAATATTTCTTTTCATTTGGGTTATAAACAGGAGCAGATAAAATATTATTTGAAATTAATTGCTAGCAATAAATAATATTTAATAAAATAAAAATAAAAAAATAAAAAATAAAAAAAATTAATAAATATTAATTAATATATATATATATATATATATATATATATATATATATATATATATATATATATATATATTTAAAATTTATATACATATACATTACTTTTAATGCAAGATCTATTGTATCTGTCATTGATACTGCTTTTATTACACTTGAGTCATTTGGAAAAACTGGTGAGGATGCCCTTAATGTTTTTAATAATTCCATTTTTTTATTTTTATTTTCTTTATTTATTTATTTATTTATTTATTTATTTTTTTTTTTTTTTTATTTTTTTTTTTTTTATTTTTTTATTTTTTTATTTATTTATTTTTTATTTATTTTTTTATTTATTTATTTGTACTTTGAAAATTAGTGATAGTTTAAAAAAAAAAAAAAAATAAAGAAGAAAAATTAATTGTAAAAAGGTTTTTTTTTTTTTATTTTTATTTTTTTTTTTTTTTTTTTTTTTTTTTTTTTTTTTTATAAAACCCTATCTTTTATTAGTTTTCAAATAGATTTAAAAAAAAAATAAAATAAAATAAAATTTTAAATTAAAAAAATAAAAAAATAATGAAACACTATTTTGGCGTGACAAATTATTGAAATGTTGTTATCATAATTTCACTTTTTTATGGTAAACATTTTTAAAAACAATAATATTATTATATTTAACACCACACTCACGCTACACAAATACATAAAATAGTTATAAAAAAAATATATATAAAAAAAAAAAAAAAAAAAAAAAAAAAAAAAATTGTAGTGGGTTTTGTGAACATACAATTTTTATCTCTTTTATTTATTTTATATAAAGAAAAAAAAAAAAAAAAAAAAAAAAAAAAAAAAATTATACCAAAATTATAAAAAAAATAAAAATAAAAATAAAAATAAAAATAAAAATATAAATATAAAAAAAAAAAAAAAAAAAACCTTTTTATTTTTTGAATTAAAGCAGGGGATTATTATGCCCATGATTTTTAATTATTCATATCCCTTTTTTTTATTTTTTTTTTAAAAAATTAAAATAAATTTGGGAATTCTCTATTTATTTTATTTTATTTTATTTTATTTTTTTTTTTTTTTTTTTTTTTTTTTTTAATTTTTTAATTATTAATAAATAAAAAATAAAATTAAATTAATAATTAAATATTGTAAGCAAATTTTTGTTCTTCTAGATGAGAAAAAAAAACGAAACATAACATTGTTTCCTTTTTGGATGTGAGAAATTAAAAATAAAAATAAAATAAAAAAAATAAAAAATAAAATTAAAATTTTTTTTTAAAAAAATTTAAAGAAAAAAATTTTTAATAAAAAAAAAAAAAAAAAAAAAAAAAAAAAAAAAATTTTTTTTTTTTATTTAATAAAACATATACATATAACACATATTTTAATTACAAATACACACAACTCCTAAATAATAAAATTTTTAAAAAATGAATATAAGTAAATATCTTGATATAAAAATAAATAACTAAACATTACTCTCTCAACAAAACAAAATACACACTCACACGCTCGCACCACCATATAAATTTATTTATATTTTATAATATAAAAAACTCAACTGAATAATTTCACCACACACCTTCACATATTTAAACTGCATAATAAATTATATTAATAAAAAAAAAAAAAAAAATAACTTACACATATTAACTTTTTTTTTTTTTTTTTTTTTTTTATATTATTATATTATAGGAGAAAAAAAGAAAACCAGTCATAGATCAACAGTTGCAGTCCATAAAGCACTAAATGAAAAAGATAGAGAATTTAATTACTTTTTACCATTATTAAAAGAAAAGAAAACAAGTATTGTATCAAATGCAATCAATAATTTAAATTATATTCTTACATATCAATCTGAAAGAGAAGAACAAGTTAGCAAAGATATTCTCGAAGCTTTATGCCAACTCTTTACAAATGGTGTCTCTGGCAAATTGGATAAACCCGAAGAACTTGGTAAATGTATTGGTTTAGTATGCTTAAAGACTGGAGAAAATAATGAATTCTACCGTTATATTAAAACCACACTCTCTTCAATTATAACCGATGGTGAAGCTCACATTAAAGATAATGAATTAATGGCTGCAATCTATGCGCTATCTCAGTCATGTTTCTATTGTTGTACTGATCGTGACTCTTATAAACATACAATTTCCTTATTCCAAGATTTATTATATACACAAAAAAAAAAAAATATTCAAGATAAATTATTATCAGCTTGGTTATTATTATTAACAAGAGTTAATCCTCAAGAAATGACAAATTATAAAATGTAAATATTTTAAATAATATATTTATTAGTTATATTATTATTATTATTATTATTATTATTATTATTATTATTATTATTATTATTATTATTATTATTATTATTATTATTATTATTATTATTATTATTTATTATTTTCAAATACTAAAAATTATTATTATTATTATTTTTTTTTTAGGGTTTTACCAAGATTAATTGAATTATCAAAATCATCATCACAAAATGTTAGATTATCTGCATCATTGAGTATTGCAATGATTGTTGATGATGTTAAAGAAAAAGTATTGGAAGATTTTGAAAGTGAAATGGGTAGTGAAGATTTAAATGAAGATTATGAAGAATATGATGATGATGAAGATTATGATGGTGAATATAATTATGATGAAGAAGAAGAAGAGATCGAAAGGGATTATAGAAGAAGTAGTGATAATGGAGGTAAATCAGCAGCACCAATTGATCAATTAAATAATTTAAGTTTTAATGGTGATGAATATAATAGCGATGATGATGAGGAAGGTGAATTTAGTGAATATAGTGAAGAGGATACAGTGAATCAATTCATTGTAGACGATGATCATATGGTACAAGTTATTGAAGGAACCCTTAGTTTAAATAATGAAAAGGGTAAGAAAAAAATTCAATCCAAAACATTGTTACGTCAAATCCTTGGAAATTTAAAGGATGGTGATTCACCAAAAGAAACTATCATCATCTATGGTTTACCATTCCATTTCAGTGGTTGGAGAAAGTATATCCAATTGGAAGGTTTACGTAAACTCGTTGGTAATGCTATGATGGCTCAATGGCAAAATCCATTAATTCAAAAACAATTTGGTATTGAAATTCCTGAAGGTAATCGTTTAAGAGAAGCCAAATACCAATTAAAAAGATCAATCTCTCAAAAGAAAAAAGCAGACTATGATAGATCAGTTCGTTCAGAAAGTACTTTATTTGAAAATAATGCTGCCAATTAATTTTTAATAAATAAATAAAAATAATAATAATAATAGTTTTAATTTAAATAATTTAATCTTCTCTCTCTATGATTAGAAAAAGTATTCTCAATTTTTATTTTTATTTTTTTTTAGGAAAAAAAAAAAAAAAAAATCAAAAAATTTTAAAAAAAAAAAAGAAATCAAAAAAAATATCCAAATTTTTTTTTTTATTTGAATGTATTGTAAATAAATTAAAGATTAAAGATTTTAAAATAAACAATTCTCTATAATAAAAAAAAAAAAAAAATAAAATAAAATAAAAAAAATAATAATGTTTAAACAATTAAATTTGGCTGTTTGGGGACTAATGAAATTTTTTTTTTTTTTTTTTTTTTTTTTTTTTTTTTTTTTTTTTGATTTTTTTTATTTTTTTTTTTTTTCCAAAATTTTTTTTTTTTTTCCTATCAAAAATTTTTCACGCTGTATTTTTTTTTTTTATTTTTTTTATTTTTATATTTTTTTATTTTTTTTTAATCAAGAATAACAATATTTTTAAAATAATAATAAATTAAATTAATCTTGTACAATAAAATCCACCCAACCACCCACACACCACTACCACCCCACAAATATTTAAACACACACAAAACATTCACACACAAATAATTGTATAATATAAATAAAATATTTTTTCTATATTTTTTTTTTTGTTAAGAAAAAAAAAAAAAAAAAAAAGATTTTTTAGAAAAAAAAAAAAATATTTAATTAATCATGAGTAATAATAATAATAGAGCAAGTATTTATGGTGGATTAGGATCAGTTGGTAAAATATTTGGAGCACCATTATTAGATGTGGTAATGAATCAAAAGAGTAAAACAACATCATTAAATTCATCATCATCAGCAACCAACAATAACAATAGTACAGTAGAGGAGGTCAATATCCCATTATTCCTTCACAATGGATTTAAATATATTATTCAACATGGACTTGGTATCGAGGGTATCTTTCGTATTGCAGGTACTAAAGACAAGGTAAAACAATTACAAATGCAGTTGGATAAAGGGGAGAATATAGATTACGATGCATCAAAAGTTGATCCAGTGGATTTAGCAGATCTCATGAAAATATACTTTAGAGAATTACCAGACTGTTTATTACAATCTGATCAGTATGACCATTTCATCTCACTTTTAACTTTAGATCGTTTAGGTCAAATTCAAAAATTACGTGAATTAGTCTCATCACTTCGTCCTGAAAATAGAGAAATGTTAAAACAATTAATTTGGTTCTTAGGTAGAATAGCTGTTAATTCAACTACAAATAAAATGTCTGAAGAAAATTTAGGTTTAGTTTGGGTAAAAAATTAATAAATACAATCACAATCATCAATTATCAATCATCAATCATCAATCATCAATCATCAATCAATGATTACATATCTATATTTAGGTATAAAGAAATTAATGTATTTTTTTTTTTTTTTTTTTTTTTTTTTTTTTTTTTTTTTTTTTTAGGGACCAAATTTGTTATGGAAAGGTGGTAAAGCTGTTAGCACAACTGATATGATGGAATTAATGGCAGGTGCTGGTAAAATTAAATTAATTGTTACACTTTTAATTGAAGAACAAGAACATGTATTTAATAATTTAAATGCTACAATTACAAAAGGTGAAATGGTAAGAATATTAAGCAAATAGTTTAAACTCAATATTCAATACTAATTATTATTTATTTATTATAGAAAGTATCATTTATTAATAAAATTGTAGGTAATAAAAAGACATGTCAAGGTATTTCAATTATTGAAGATGGTGAAAGTAAATCAATTTGGACAGCAGATTCAGCAGGTATAATAAAAGTATTCAATGCAGATAATTATGTTACAGAAAGAGAATGGGATTCAAATCTTGGTAGAATTCATACAATGACATCGGTTAGAGATCATGCTTGGATCGCTTCAAGTCAATCTGTTAGTCTTTGGAATAAAGCTGGTAATTTGGTTAAGGAGTTTCCAGGTTTTCATGTTTCTTTAACACCAGTTTATTCACATGGTGAATATAGAATTTGGGCTGGTACTGATCAAAAAATAACAATCTTTTCTTCAAATGTAAATATATATATATTTATTTTATTTTATTAATTATTTGTGTTTTATTTATTAATTTATGTTTTTTTATTTTTTTTAGACATTAGAAATTGTACAAACTATTTCAATTCCAGGACAATTTATAGTTAGTATTACAGAGATATTTGGAGAAAGTAATCAAGTTTGGGTTGGTGCAACAGGTGGACAAATTATTATTTTTGACAAGACAACTGGTGAAGAGATTAGAAAGTTGAGTACACCAGCAAAGAGAAATATTACATGTTTAACCTTTCACAAGTATATGGATAAGGGTAAGGTTTGGGCAGGCTCTGAGGATAAATTAATATTTGTTATAGATCCATTCGATGATTATAGTATAGTTCAAACTGTTTCACATCCAGATTTACTTTTGATTAATACTTTGAAATCAATTTCAAAATCGGTTTGGAGTTGTAGTAGAGATTCTTCAATTAGAATTTGGGATTCAAATTCTTTCGAATTATTGGGTTCTCTTGATGATTACCATACCGATGCTGTCATTGATGCAATCTTAACTTATAATAATAGAAAAATGCGTTGGGAATTTTGGACTGCTAGTTTTGATAAATCAGTTTGTATTTGGAGTGTTTCAAGTGAACTTTTATCTCAACCACCACCTCCATTATTAAATGTTTAAAATAATAATAATAATAATAATAATAATAATAATAATAATAATAATAATAATAATAATAATAATAAAAATAATAAAAATAATAATAATAATAAAATAAATAATAATAAAAAAAAAAAAAAAAAAAAAATCTAAAAATAAAAAAACTAAAAATAAAAATAAAAAATTGTTGTTAAAATAGAAAATATCCAATTAAAATTTTTAATTAATTAAATTTCCAATTCCAAAATTGGGGAGGGGCGAACAAATCATTTCGTATCAGAAAAAAAGTTATTATTTTTTAATTTTTTTTTTTTATTTTTCATTTTTTTTTTTTTTTTTTTTTTTTTTTTTTTTTTTTTTGAAAAACACAAATTTTATTTTTTATTTTTTTTTTATTAATTTTTATTTTCATTCATTTCTCGGCAATCAAATTAATTTTTTAAATTATTTTTTTTTTTTTTTTTTGTTTGAATCGAAAAAAACAAAATGTTTAGACAAATTGCAAACAAATCAACCAAATTTGGATTAAGAAATTATTCAACTGGTAAAGATATTAAATTTGGTGCAGAATGCCGTGCATTAATGTTACGTGGTGTTGAACAATTAGCAGCAGCCGTTGAAGTTACATTAGGTCCAAAAGGTAGAAATGTAATCCTCGATCAACCATTTGGTCAACCAAAAATTACTAAAGATGGTGTTACTGTCGCTAAACATATTGAATTTGCTGATCGTCACATTAATTTAGGTGCTCAATTAGTTAAAGGTGTTGCTTCAAGGTATGTGTGTCATAATAATAATAATAAAAAAAAAAAAAAAAAAATAAAAAAAAAAAAAAAAAAAAAAAAAAATAATTTCATATTTTAACCACACCCACCCACACCCACTAATACAACACTCAACACTTCTTACATATCTATCTCTTTATACTTTTATACTTTAAAAATTTCAATTCAATTTTATTAACTTTTTTTTTTTTTTTTTTTTTTTTTTTTCTTTTTCTTTTTAAAAAAAAGTCAAAATGATCAATCAGGTGATGGTACAACAACAGCAACCATTTTAACAAGAGCAATTTTTGCAGAAGGTTGTAAAGCAGTTGCTGCAGGTATGAATCCAATGGATCTTTGGAGAGGTATTAATTTTGCAGTTGAAAAAGTTGTTGGTGAACTTAAAACCATTTCACGTCCAATTTCATCAACTGAAGAAATCTCACAAGTTGCAACCATCTCTGCAAATGGTGATAAAGTTATTGGTAACCTCATTGCTAATGCAATGGAAAAGATTGGTAAAGAAGGTGTCATCACTGTTCAAGATGGTAAAACTTTAAAAGATGAGTTAGAAATTATTGAAGGTATGAAATTTGATCAAGGTTTCATTTCACGTTATTTTATTAATGATGCTAAAGAACAAAAATGTGTAAGTAATAAAATAAATAAATAAAATAAATAAATAAAATAAATAAATAATTAAATAAATAAATAAATAAATAAATATTTATTAATATATTTTTTATTTTTTTTAAAAAAAAAGGAATTTGATGATCCAGTAATTTTAGTTGTTGATGGTAAAATTTCAAATGTTCAACAATTAGTACCAATTTTAGAGTTAGTTCATAGTAAACATAAGAAATTAGTTATCATTGCAGATAATATTGAAGGTGATGCATTATCAGCATTAATTTTCAATAAGATGAGAGGTTTACAAGTTTGTGCAGTTAAAGCACCAGGTTTTGGTGATCTCAAGAGAGTAAACTTACAAGATATTGCAGTTATTAGTGGTGCTCAAGTTATTAGTGAAGAATTAGGTGTTAGACTTGAGGATGTTGATATCACAATGTTGGGTAGTGCAAAGAAGATCACCATCGATAGTGATAGTACCATCATTTTAGATGGTGCCGGTGACAAAGCAGCAATTCAAGAACGTGTCGAATTAATTCGTGAATCACTCACTCGTACAACCTCTGATTATGACAAGACTCAACTCGAAACTCGTTTGGCAAAGATTGGTGGTGGTGTTGCTGTTATTCGTGTCGGTGGAGCTTCAGAGGTTGAAGTTGGCGAAAAGAAGGATCGTATCACCGATGCCCTCAACGCCACAAAGGCTGCCGTCGAAGAAGGTATTGTTCCAGGTGGTGGCACAGCACTCCTCTACTCTACTTTAGCACTCAAGAAAATTAAAATGGATAACTTTGATCAAACCATTGGTGTAAAGATCGTTAGAGATGCCCTTTTAATCCCATGTAAAACAATCGCAAATAATGCCGGTGTCGAAGGTTCTGTTGTCATTGGTCGTCTCTTATCAAAACGTGATTTCGAATATGGTTACAATGCTCAAAAAGGTGTTTATGAAAATATGATTCAAGCTGGTATCATCGATCCAACTAAAGTTGTTCGTACCGCTTTAATCGATGCTGCTTCTGTCGCTTCATTAATGACTACCACTGAAGCTATGGTAGTTGAAATTAAAAAAGATACTCCAATGCCACAAATGCCACCACAAATGGATTATTAAAAAATATAAATAAAGATTTTTAAAAAAAAAAAAAAAAAAAAAAAAAATTAAAATTAAAATAATTAAGATTTTAAAAAGTTATTTTTATTTTTGTTTTTATTTTTAAATTATTATAAATAACCATTTTCTGATCGGGGTACCCCAGTCACCTTTTTTTTTTTTTTTATTAATTTTATTTTATTTTCAATTTTTTTTTCAATTTTTTTTTTTTAATTTTTTTTTTTTTTATTTTATCAAAAATTTTCAAAATTTTTTGTTTATATTAATTTTTTTATCTTCACAAAGCAATAATAAAGAAAAGAAAAAAATGAACAATGTAAGTTTTTATTATTATTATTATTATTATTATTATTATTATTATTATTATTATTATTATTATTATTATTATTATTATTATTATTATTATTATTATTATTTATTAAAATAATTAAAAATATTGATAATAAAAATAATTAATAAATTAATAAATTTTTTAAAAAAAAAAAAAAAAAAAAAAAAAAAAATTTAATCATTTGACATAATCATCATACAACCAATTCACAGAGAAAACTCTTTATGAGTCATGAAGAGTTAGAAAAGCAACAAGAACAAGAGTTACAAACTCAACATCAACAACAAGAAGAGAATAACAATAATAGTGTTTTAAGATTCTTTCAAAATTTAAGTGGTTCAATGGGTTCTATACCAACACAAGACCCATTACAACAACAACAACAACAACAACAACAACCACCACTACCACAACAACCAAACATATTGTCATTTTTAACAGGAGAAATGAGAAGTGCTTCACCAACAATATCACCATCAACATCATCAAATAATGTAAATATCAATCTTCACTCATCTGATAAATCAATAAAAAATTCAATTGGTAATCTAAATAATAAGAATTCTGCGTAAGTTTTTATTAATATTAATAATATATATAAAAAAAAAAAAAAAAAAAAAAAAAAAGGTTTAAAAATTAAATGTAATTTCAAATATTAATACAAATATTCCTTTTTTTTTTTTTCCTTTCTTTTTTTTTTTTTTAAGGGAGGGGCCTTCATTTAGGATTAAATTTATATGGGAAAAATATAAATATAAATTCAAAGAAATCATTGGGTAGTAAATTGGAAGTGGAATCCCAAACCGTTACAAGGGTCCAACCGAATAGACCAAGTAGTAATTTAATTGGTAATTTAATATCAGTGAATAAATATTTCATATCTTACATTATAAAGGGTGAAAAGGTTAGAATATTGGATAAATCAAGTGCAACTAAAATCTTGTTAAAAGAGTTTCCAGACGTAATAGATATTCAATTTCATAGTGAAAATGTAAACATTTTGTCATGTTGTAGTATGTCTGATGGTTGTATTTACATTTATGAAATCGTTAATAATGGTGAATCTATAAATGCAAAATTATTATCAAAAATTAAACAACAACCACAACCACAACCACAACCACAACCACATGGTAGTTCATCATCATCATCATCATCATCTTATTATACAACTGTTAAATGGCATCCAACTAAAAATGATACATTATTAACTTGTACAAATGATTCAAAATTGGTTTATGCTTTTAATATAAATCAACCTGATACACCATTATTCATATTGGATCCAACAACTGGAAATATTCCAACTGGTTTATGTTGGTTCGTACAAGAGTCACCATTCAATGCTAGTGGTAATGTTTTTGAAAAATCATCAATTTTAATTGCAAATGGTGATATTTGTATTTTTAATCAACAACAACAACAACAACCAAATATTTATCAATTAGAGAGTACATATAGTAGTATTAATGGTAGTGATGGTAATAATTTAGATTTCTTATTTGTTAATCATATCAATTTCGATACAATTGTTGGTGTTACAAGACAATCTGAAATTTATTTATTTAATAGACAATTTTCGGTGATTCAAAAGATTACCTTTTCAAATAATCTATTTTCAATTTGTTCATTATTATCAATTAAAGATTCATTTTTATTCATCTCTGATAGTAATAGTTCAAAAGCATATATAATTCATATAAACTCTGGTAAAAAAGATAAATCAAATGATATTATTGGTGATGGTAGTGATGATAAAGATGCTATAAATAGTTTAGATGGTGATAATAATAATAATATCAATAGTAATAATAATAATAATAATAATAATGAAGATAATGGTGGTGATGAATATCCACATTTTGATTATATTAATGAATGTGATTTTAAGAAACCAATTATTAGTTTTTGTTTTCAATCAACACCAATAATAAATAAGAGTACAAGTACCAATAGTTTATCATCATCAACTCAATCACAACAAACTTATCAACATCAACAAGAGAAAACAATATTTAGTGCTTGTACAATTCAATCAC
Source organism: Dictyostelium discoideum AX4 (assembly GCF_000004695.1). Taxonomy (NCBI): domain Eukaryota; phylum Evosea; class Eumycetozoa; order Dictyosteliales; family Dictyosteliaceae; genus Dictyostelium; species Dictyostelium discoideum. Next base: position 1,242,460 of record NC_007091.3, read on the forward strand.
ATTCAGTTTTACTTCATTCAATTTCTTTAGATACTTATTATGCTGAAAATGATCAATACTCTGTCAATTCACTTGAAAATGATGTTGTCGAACAATCTGGTTTATATTTAGATTCTTTAAATAGTATTAATGGTAATAATAATAATAATAATAATAACAACAACAATAATAATAGTAGTAATGTTGGTGGTAATAAAAATAATGGTGTTTTATCACCAACTAGCAGTACAAATGCAACCATTGGTAGTGAAGATGATGATATTAATAAGATAATATTATTAACACCAAAATCATTCACCCCTTCATCACCACCGCCATTATCATTACCTGAACCCGATTTATCATCAAGTCCGACATCTGATGATCCAATATTTGGTAATGTTGTCAGTGGTAAGGGTGTAGTTAATAATAATACTACCACCACAACTTCTGAAAAACCAAAGAAAGAGCCTTCTGCTGCAAGAAATTTGAAAAAGAAAACAAAATCAAAAGAGAATGAGTCAAATAGTACTACTACTGCTGCTGCTGCCACTAACACTAGTGGTAATAATTCAACACCATCTTCAAGTAGTTCTTCACCAAATGGTACAAATTCCACAACACCATCAACTACAGTATTATCTCCACCATTGTTGGTTAATACAACTGATGATCAATCAGGGTCAACTTCACCAGCAAGTATTAAAAAAGTGAAACCAAAAACTTCAACTACAAAGGTCACCTCTTCAAGTTCAAATGAATCATTAAATACTTTAGATACCAAAGAAAAAGAGAAAGAAAAAGAAAAAGAAAAAACACCAACTAAACTAATTAAATCTACAACAACGACAACAACAACTACATCAACCACAACAACTCCATCAGCCACAACACCAACCACAACAACACCAACCAAAAAGACTCCATCATTTGTTGCCCCACAATTAGTTATACCTTTAACTAATCCAGCTTCAAAATTAACACCATCAAAATCATTATCATCAACTAATGTTAACTCTGTACCAACTTCATCAACATCACAATCATCGTCAACAACAGCACCAGCACCAATAACTACAACAACAATGACAACTGCAACAAATACATCTCCATCCTTGTCACCTCCAACTACTGCTAATTCAACTTCTACCACTTCAAATATACCATCATCATTTTTCTTTTCACCAACTGAAACTAATCAAGATCATATTAACACAAATGCACCATTACCAGTACTACCACCACCACCACTATCACCACCACAACAACAACAACAAACTTCATCTCCAACAACAACAACAGCAGCAACAACAACTTCAAATTCAAATTCACAACCAATTCAACAATCAAATTATACATCAAATAATATTCAACAATTATTTATGGAAATGGAAAATAATTTATTTAATAGATTAGAGAGATCAATGGCAAATCAATTTGCACAACATGAAAAAGAAAGAATTGAAAGAGAGGCAATGGAGAAGGAAAGACATGAAAAACTTTTAACAATTGTTCATCAATCAATTACAACCATGATGAAGAGTAATCTCGAAAAGATTGTAAAGAAAGAGATTGCAGCAACATTTGTAAATTTAGAGAAAACTTTACCAACTACAGTTGAACAAACCATTGGTAAGATTGCACAAGACCAATTAAAGAAATTATCAGTTAAAACTGATACACTTTTGAAATCATCATCAGAGGCAATCGTTTCAAACGTTAAACAATTGATTTGTTCAGACATTTTCGAAGGTTTGTTAAAGAACCAAATGGAAACCATTTTCATAAGTTATTTCCAAAGTATTTTAATACCAGGCTTTGAAAAATCTTGTCAATCCATGTTTAAACATTTAAGCTATACATTTGAAAATGGTTTCAATCAAGCAATTCAACATCAAACTTTATCATCTCAAGGTCAACATTTAGCTTTAGAAAAGATTTTAAATGAAGGTAATACAGTAATTAAACAATGTACAACTCAATTGGTTGAACAACAAGATCAATTATTAAAAGAATTTAAAAAACAACAACAACAACAAAATCAACAACAACAACAAAATCATCAACAACAAAATCAACAACAACACCAACAACAACAAAATCAACAACAACAACAACAACAACAAATGTCACAAATGCCACCACAATTCCAACCTTTACATCATGGTCCAACTGGTTTTTATCCTTTCCCACCACCACCTCATTCACCATTAAATAATCAACAACAACCACAAACACCACCACAACAACAACAACAACTACAACAATCACAACCACAACCACCACCACAACAACAACAACAACAACAACAACAACAGCAATCACAACCACAACAACAAACTCAACAACAACAACAACAATTAATTAATCAAAAATTATCAGCTTACCCACAACTTAAAGCATTAGTAGAGACAAGTTATATCGATGCATTTAATTTTGCATTGAACGCATCAAATCTACAAATGGTAGTTAGTCTTTGTTCATGTTTAGATCCATACACAGTTTTCTCTTCAAATAAATTCCCACAAACAATAATTTTATCATTGATTCAACAATTATCAATCAATTTGTATACTGATACTGAACTTAAATTAAAATGGATCAAAGAGTGTTTATTCGTGGTCGATAATAGTAAGGCTGATGTCACTAAGAAGATTTTAAACGTTTTGAAAAATAAATTGGATGAACATCAAAATTCAAATCCAAATTCAAATTCACACCTTCTTCAATCAATTAAATATATAATTAAAGATATTTAATTAAATACATACATATATATAATAATAATAATATAATAATAATTACCAATTTCCTCTAGTTAAAAAAAAATAAATTTAAAATTTAAAAAAAAAAAAAACAAAAAAAACCAAACACATATTTTACAATTATTCTTTTATTATTATTATTATTGTTTTATAGATTATCTAAATCTTTAATTGAAATCAAATCATTTCTGGTTAAACCATTTTGTTTTAATAACCTTTCAAAAGTTTGATAACCCTTTTTATAAAGTTGTGGATTTTCTTTTATGGTGAAATGTTTTGAGTGAATTTTTAAATTAAATACATGTTTTATTTCATTTCCAAACATATTTAATTTTTCATTATTTGTAATTCTTAATAACAACTGTTGTTGTATTCCTAATATTTCAACATTTGCAAGACATATATAAGCAATACCTAATTGATTTTTACAACTTTCATGTGATACTATTAATAATGGATGACTTTTTAATTCTAATTTTATAGCTTCTTCTCTATTTATATAAGAATAATATGACTAAAAAAAATAATATTATTAAAAAATTTATTTTAAAAATAGATTATGGTTTTTTTTTTTAAAAAAAAAAATAAAACTTACTGAATTTGATAAAAACACTTTCAAAGGTGTAGAATTTATTTGACTTTCAATTAAGTGATACTTTGAACATTCAGATGACGAAATGAAATCACCAACCACTATTTTTTCATTATAAATAGTTTCCATTGCTTCTTACTTTATAATATATCCACCTAATAAATTTTTTTTTTTTTTTTTTTTTTTTTTTTTTTTTTAATTTGGTCAAATTTATTAAACAGTAATTTTTCAAATAAAAAAAACAAAACAAAAAAAAAAAATAAAGAAATTTCCAATCAAAAATTTGGGAATTTTTGTTTTATTGGAAGGAACATGACAAAAAAATGGGAGGAACAAACTTATCTTTGTTTTAAGGTTTTTTTTTTGTTTTATAGTTTTTGTTTTTTTATTTTTGATACTGCATATTAATTAAATGCCAATATTCCAAAAACCTTAGTATTAATTTGAAATTAATTATTGTAATTTAGGAGTTACCCAGTTAGAAATTAAAAAAAAAAAAATTACAGAATGGTTGCATTCATTTTTTTATTTATTTTTTTAAAGAATTTTAAAAAATGAATGATAATAGAATTCTAAAAATAAACTTTTTTTTTTAAAAAAAAAAAAAAAAAAAAATACAGAATGGCACATTCATTTTTTTATTATTTTTTATATCATTTTGTGTTCTTTTGAGTGATCTATTTATCTATATGAAATTCATATTAAAAATAAATAAAATTAAATCTTTTAAACCAAAAAGGTGTCAAAATAAACCACACCAAGATTGATAATAAAAATTGACAAAAAAATTGGGTGTGTAAAAAAAAAAAAAAAAAAAAAAAAAAAAAAAAAAAAATAAATTTAAAATTTTTTTTTTTTTCTATCCAACATATAATATTTCGGTCGTTGTTTGAAACCAAATATAAAAAATAAAAATAAAATAAAATTAAAAAATCATGATTTCACAATGTCGAAATTTGAATAAAACAATTCAAAGATTGTCATTGCCATCAAATATATTTAGATTACAGTATTTTTCAACAACAACCTCTAGCACAATTCCAAAAGTAACCAACAAGAAATTAAAAGTAACAATAAAAAATAAAGATAAATTGGATATCCCATTAAATAATTTTGTTAATAATAAAGATAATAACAATGGACCATCACTAAAAATCAATTATGTTGGTGGTGAACTTGAAAATAATCCAACAACATCATCATCATCACCTGTACAAACATCTTCAAAATCATCACCACAATCTACAACAACATTTAAAAATAATAATATTAATAATAATAATAATAATAATAATAATAATAATAATAATAATAATAATAATAATAATAATAATAATAATTATAATAATAATAGTAATGAAAATAATTCATCAACATTTGTATCATCACATTATAAAGTAAATGAAGAATCAATGTTATCATATTTAGATAGAAAGAAATTAGTATATAAAATAATTGGTAAACAAATCATTGTTAAAGAGTGTCCATTATGTCATGATACAAAAGGTAAATTTGATAATTTTTGGAAATTATATATTTCAAGAGAAACAGCTGCTTTCTTCTGTCATAGATGTGGTTGTAAAGGTTCATGGATTGATTTAAAGGTAAATTTAGGTGATTTATCATTAGATCATTCAAATCATAAACCAATAATAAAATCACCAACAACAACATCAACAAATAAAACATCAAATAATGAAACTGAAGAATCAACAATTAGTATTGCAGATTTAAAAAAGATGTTAAATTATTCAAATGAATTAAATAATCATCAAGATGTAATAAAGAAATTAACAGGTAAAGAAAAAGGGGAGAGAGGATTATCAAAAGAGGTATTAGAATTTTATAAAGTTGGTGTAACAAGTCAACAATTCTTTTTTAATGATGAATGGCAAGAACATAAATGTATAACATTCCCATGGACTACATTGGATAAAAAAGGTAATATTCAAGTACATCGTTGTAAATTAAGATCAACCAAAGAGAAATCATTACAAAGAATTGAACCAAAAGGTGGTAAATGGGGATTCTTTGGTTGGCATACAATACCATCCGATGCAAAGGAGATTATCCTAACAGAGGGTGAATATGATGCAATGGCAGTTTATCAAGAAACTGGTATTCCCACAATTTCATTACCAAATGGTGCAAATAGTTTACCAATTGCTCTATTACCCCTATTGGAAAGATTTGAAAAGATTTATCTTTGGATGGACGATGACGTACCCGGTATGGAAGGTGCTGCAAAATTCTCAGAGAAATTAGGAATTCAACGTACTTTTATAGTTTCAACCAAACAAAATGATCCAAATGGTCCAAAAGATGCAAACGATGCATTATTGGCTGGCAAAGATTTAAAAGCGATTTTATCAACAGCTGCCAATATACCACATGATCAAATTTGTGATTTCAGTGATGTAAGATCAATAATACATAATGAATTAAAGGATCCTCTATCGGTTATTGGTAAACAAAGTAAATGGTTCCCTTCATTTAATAAAGTTTTAAAAGGTCATAGAAAGGGAGAGTTAACCATTTTCTCTGGTCCAACTGGTATTGGTAAAACAAGTGTATTATCCCAATTATCTTTGGATTTCTGTTCACAGGGTACTAGAACACTTTGGGGTAGTTTTGAATTAAAAGTACCAAGATTGGCCAGAAAAATGTTATCACAATTTTCAAATTGTAATTTAGATAAACATGTTGAAAATTATCAAGAAATAGCAGACAATTTCTCAAATATGCCAATGTATTTCCTTAGATTCTTTGGTTCAACTCAAGTTGATAAAGTAATAGACGCTATGGAATATGCTGTTTACGTTCAAGATGTTGAACATATAGTTTTAGATAATTTACAATTCATGTTGGGTTCTCAAGCTAAAGGTATTGAAAGATTTGAAATTATGGATGATTCAATTGAAAAACTTCGTAAATTCGCTTCTCAAAAAAATGTACATATCACTTTAGTAATTCATCCAAGAAAACAAGATATCGATCAAGTACTAAACATTAATGATATCTTTGGTACTGCTAAAGCTACTCAAGAAGCTGATAATGTTATCATTTTACAAAATTCTAAAAATAATCAACGTTATTTAGATATTAAAAAGAATCGTTTCTCTGGTGATCTTGGTATAATTCCTTTATCTTTTGAAAAAGAAACAAATAGATTTAGTGAATCAAATGAATTTGATAATAATAATTTAAATAATAATAATAATAATAATAATAATAATAATAATATAAATTTATAATAATAATAATAATAATAATAATAATAATAATATAAATTTATAATAATAATATTAAAAACACAAAAAAAAAAAAAAAGAATTTATTTTTTTTATATTATTTAAATTTTTGAGGATGTTGGTGTTGGAATTTGTTGAAATGACAAATGATTATTGTTTGGTGCATAATAGTTATAAGTTTGTTGTTGTTGTTGTTGTTGATGCCATTGACTTTGGTTTGAAATATCTTCATTCGTTGTTGCGGTATTTAGTTGACTTCCACAATTTACATAATTATTTGAATAGTAATTGTAATATTGTTGTTGTTGTTGTAGGTGTTGTGGAACATGGTATCTTTGTTGTTGTGGTTGTTGTGGTGGTTGTTGTTGTTGATAAACCATTTGGTTATAATTTTTATTTTGGAATTGGTAAACTTTTGGACTTTGATTATTTTTAGAAATTAATGGACTATATGGGTTATTTGGTGAATGATTAGAATGTGGTGTTTGAATATTTTTGTATACCTTTTGGGGTAGTTGAATTAATCCATTTCCATATTTTTTATTTGTTGTACTTGGACTGTTAAAGTCCCATTTGGATGTAGAGGTAGAAGAAGAATAGTTTATATTTTTAAATACATTACCATGATTTAATGGTGAATGATCAGAGTTGTTTGATTTACATGGTGCTCCAAAAGAGTAAGACTTCATTAATGTTGGTGTTGTTGGGCTACTTATATTGCATGGTGAAGAATAGTTATTAGGTGACATTGATATTGGTGATGAATTTGATGATTCATTATTTAATTTTACATGGTTATTGTAATTATTATTATTATTATTTTTAATTATATTAATATTACTATTTGAATTATTATTTGTGTTATTAACACTTGAAATTGAAATTGGTGATAAAGAATTTGAAGGTTTTTCAGTTTTAAAGAAAACTGGAGCGGAGTTTGAAAGAATGTTTGAACCATTAAATTCAGTAGGACTTGATTTATTACTATTTGGTTTTGTTAAACCACCTGATAAGGACAACTCTCTTTTTTTAACGGTTTTATTTAAAAGTTTTTGTTTTAATTTAATTTCTCTTTTTAATTTCTATTTTAAATGATTAAAAAAAAAAAAAGTTAATATATTTTATAAATTGAAAAAAAAAATAAATAAATTAAATAAAAAATTTTACCTTTATTTTTTTCTTTAAATTTGAATTTAAATTTTGTGTTGATTGATTCTTTGAAGAGTTTGAATTATTGTTACTGATTGAAGATTGGGTAGTAATATTGTTGGTATCATTTTTAGAATTTTGTTTTGAATCTTCATCGGAGTCATCATTATCATCATCATCACTAAAAATATTATTATTATTTTCTTCATTTTTATTTTTATTTAAAATTGAATTTAAAAAATTTTCTGCTTGATTAAATTCAATTGTATTATTTTCTAAATTGTTTTTTTCTTTTAAAAGGGGTTGTTTATTTATAATATTATTACCATTTAAAAATTCACCTGGTAAATCAATTATAACTTTTTCATTATCTTGGCATTTAAAAATTACCATTGTGTTTTTATTATTAGTAGTATTGGTATTGGTATTATTATTATTATTATTATTATTATAAATATTATTATTATTATTAATATTATTATTATTATTATTAATATTATTATTGTTACTAATAGTATCCATATTTAGTATTGTGAAATTATTATCTATTAATAATGAAATTAACAATAAAAAAAAGTTGTGATCTTGAAAAAATATAATTTAATGTTACAAATAAAAAATGTGGGTTTATTTATTATTTTTATTTTTAATTTTTTAACGAGCAATTATTCAAACTAAGATTTAATTAATTTTTTTTTTTTTTAATATTTTTTTAATTTTTTTTTTTTTGTTTTTTTTTTATAATTAATACTAATTGTAGATATTTATTTTAGTTCAATTTTATTTTTAAAAAATAATAATAACATAAATTAATTTGGAAACTAAATTAAAACTTTTAAAATTTGAGTTGACTTTTTTTTTTTTTTTTCAATAAAAAATAATTTCCAATGAAGATATATATTAAAGTGGGGGGTTTGTCAAAATCAGGAAAAAAAAAAAATATAAAAATTGGGGTAATAAAATAAACCACACAAACACATTAAATTCTAGAATTTCCGTATTCAAATATTAAAAAAAAATTTTTTTTTAGAACAACACACAACCACACAACCCATAAATAATTTTTTTTTTTTATTTAAATAAAAAATCGTAAGGACAATAACAACAATAACACACTTAAAAAGACAAATTTGATTTCATAAAACTTTATTTTTATATTTTTTTTTTATTTTAATTTTGACCCTATTTATTTTTTTTTTCTTAATTTTCCTTTTTAATTCCTTTTGTTTAATTCCTATATATTTGAAAATAATATTAGTAAAGGATATTTTCATTTAAAATTAATTTGAAAAGATTATATATGTTTTTATAATTACAACAATAACATGCACCTCTTTTTTTTTTTTTTTTTTTTAATTATTATTATTATTATTATCTTTATTATTATTATTATTATTATTATTATTATTTTTATTATTATAATTAAAAATAAAAATATTAAAATTGTGTTTAATTCCTAATACTCTAGGGCAAAAAGATGGATGCGTGTGTTTCCAAACAATAAAATGAATAAATAAAAACAATACAAATATGGTTTATAATAGATTAAATAATCTTAGTTAGAGAATGTGTGTTTGAGTGTGTGTTAATTTTTGTGTGTATTTATATTTGAGAGAAGTGTGTGGGTCTAAAAATAATCTCTCATTTGTATACTCTTTATATAGTAATTTTAGTGGGTTGTTTATTATTATTGTTTTTTTTTATTTTTTTAATTTATTTTACAAAAATTTGATTAAATAGAGTGATTATATACAAATAATTATTTTAAATAAATAAATGTATTTTTTTTATTTAAAAATTATTTTTTCTTTTCCAAGTGCTAGTGATAGAGAGGAGAAAAAAAAATCAAAAAAAAAAAAAAAAAAAAAATCAAAAAAAGGTTTATTGTGTTTTAAGGGTGTGTTTATGTGTGTGTGTTGTTAATAACAAATAAATAATGAGTGAATTTAATATTTATATGATATTTCCTTTTTTTTTTTTTTTTTTTTTTTTTTTAAAAATTATAATTTTATATTATTATTATAATAATTTTAAATCAATTGTTTTTTTTAAAAAAAAAAATTTTTTTTTTTTTTTTTTTTAAGGGAAAAATTTTTTTTTTTTTTTTTTTTTTTTTTTTTTTTTTCCCCGGGGGGATAATTTTTTAAAATTTTAATTTTCCCCTAAATTTTTGGAAAAAAAAAAAAAAAGTTTTAAATATATTTTTTTTATAAAAAAAAAAAAATTTTTAAAAAGAGGGGTTTTTTTTTTTTTTTTTTTTTTTTAAATTTTTTTTTTTTTTTTTTTTTTAAGATTGTTAAATAATTATTAAAAATTATATAATAATAATAAAAAAAAAAAAAAATAATTAAATTTGCAATTAAATTAAAAAAATAAATAAATAAAATCGAAAATAAATAATAATTAAAATATAAATATAAAATTTTATATATTTTGTATAGAAAATTTTTTTTTTTTTTTTTTTTTTTTTTTTTTTTTTTTAAATAATAATTTTTTATTATTATTTAAATATATATAGAATTAAAAAATGACTATTATGTCAGATATTATCGCACAAAGAACAATCTTGCTAATCGCGGATTTTTCATCGATTATTGGATGTTCTTTGGTTTTAATTGGATTTTGGAGGTTAAAACTTTTACGTAATCACATTACAAAAATTATATCATTATTTTGCGCAACTTCTCTATTTAAAGATGTAATATCAACAATTATCACATTACTGTATAAACCCGACCAAACAGAATCTGGTTTTCCTTGTTATCTTCATGCAATAGTAATTACTTTTGGTTCATTAGCATGTTGGCTTTGGACTCTTATGTTATGTATGTTTTTTTATTTTTTTATTTTCCTTATAAAAAAAAAAAAAAAAAAAAATTAAAAAAATTAATATTAATATTAAAATTTTAATTTTAATTAAAATAGCATTTAGTATTTATAATTTAATAGTAAGAAGAGAACCAGAACCAGAAAGATTTGAAAAATTTTATTTTTGTCTTTGTTATGGATTACCATTGATTAGTACGATTGTTATGTTATCAACACATATTATTCAACCAGTTGGTGGTTGGTGTTGGATTGGTGATAACTATGATGGGTATAGATTTGGATTATTTTATGGGCCATTCTTTTTCATTTGGGGAACATCAGCAATTTTGGTTGGATTAACATCGAAATATACATACTCTGTAATACGTAGTAGTGTATCTGATAATAAGGATAAACATATGACCTATCAATTTAAATTGATAAATTATATCGTTGTATTTTTGGTTTGTTGGGTATTTGCAATCGTTAATCGTATTCTAAATGGTTTAAATCAATTTCCAACGGTTCCAAATGTTTTACACACCTATTTCAGTGTTTCCCACGGTTTCTATGCTTCCATCACTTTTATTTACAATAATCCATTGATGTGGCGTTACTTTGGTGCAAAATTCTTATTGATCTTTAGTAAATTTGGTTTATTTGTTCAAGCTCAACAACGTTTGGAATTAAATAAAAATAATAATAATCCATCACCAATTATGAGATCAAAGAATGCTCTAGATAATGGTGCCGACTCTTCGGTTGTAGAATTACCTTGTCT